>NW_020539727.1:4071402-4090178 GCF_003426905.1 Ctenocephalides felis
AAGAAATAACGTCATGAAAAATGATGTAAACAAAATAACTGCAAAGTTATTTTAAAAATATATGGAGTATAATTATATATCTTTTACATTTGCGGTACCCAAAATCTTCTCGATTGATATTTTTAAAATAAATTTCCAGATAATGAAATATTTAAATCTAATAATGTAATAATATAATATTAAAATATGTCGAATAGTAATTGCCATAAAATATTTGACTTCATTTATTAACTTTAATTTTTTTGCAGTAGGTTTTCATATTATAAGAATGAAAATTAAAGTCATGGAAAATGATGTAAACAAAATAACTGCAAAATTATATTAAAAATTATATTACTATCCTTTTGGCATTTGTGGTACCCAATATCTTTCTAGATTGATATTATATATACACAAATAATTTCTTTCTTTTCACAATAAAAAATTACTCCCTTATATACCTAGATGAAAAATTGGAGAAAAAAATGTTCAAGAAGTTAGTTTTCTGAATAAACTTGCGAATTTGGTGAAGAAGTAAACTTAATTGATAGAAATTGAGATGTACTATTTAGATGGTCACCCTAACAAATATTTAAAAGATTTGAGCGAGGAATACGCCATACGTAGATTGAAAAAATGGCGATACGATCTCAAATAAAACGTCAAAAATAAAAAAAATAAGTTAGATATCTCATAGGAGATAATCTCTTAATGCATTAACATCAACATCATATTGTCTTAAAAAATGTATTTTATTTTGATTGACAATAAAACTATGCCAAAAAAAACTATTTAGATAAAAATTTCTTCTGATTATTTCCAAACTTTTCACTTTTGGAAAAATTATTGGATGCAATTGTTAACAACAACTTATATCATCTGCGATTTTATTAATTATAGTGCACAGTCTCATGCTTATGTGTCCTAAAAGTGCAATTTTTGAGCATTTATATAATTCAATCATAAAAAACAAAGTCTTCTTATATATATTTTTTGTATTTCATAAAATGAAACATCTGATCTAATATTTAAAATCAAGTAATAAAAATGACAGTTACAAAGACATTAAATCATATTTTCTCTATATCCTAGTTAAAAGCTGCTCCACAGTTGACGCAGGATCTCTCCTTCATTCCCAGGCAGCACAGAAGTCCCAGAGGAAAGCCAGCATGCTCCTAGGCAGACCGCGCAGCAGGAGTAATTGTCAGTGACGAAGCCGACACCACAATTTGGACAACTGTTTGCAGGTGAGAATGGAACTTGCAGGAGTGCTTTTGATTGCTGAAAGGATAGTATTTGATTTTAATTTTGTAACAAATTTTGCGGCTTGTATGACTTAACCGAATCAATCGACTTCAATCGACTCATATGACTCGGGAACCAATTTTTCATTAATAGACCGTAACATATCGTTGTTATGGCAACACTAATTTACGCTCTTTATTCATATTAAGTGGTAGTAAAAGCTGACTAAATGCTATGTATTTGCTGTGCAATCCAGTGTTTTACACATAAATTCTAACTTTACGTAAGCAAATACATATCATTTTGACAGTTTTTTTATCATTTGATATGACAAATGTGACAACATTGGCTCTATTTTACCCAAAATTGCCCTTCATCCTCCTCATTCGACTTCTGAACCGAACTGGAAGGGCGCCAGTGTTCTTGGGTTTGTTTGTTAGATGGCGAGCTGAGAGCCAATTCGTTCGTGAACTATTAATTTTTAACTTTCCGACGGAGAACTTTTATGTTTTCATTAAAAAATCCGATTCGCTAATTTTGTTTTCTCGACGTTTCAAGCATTCTGAATCGAATGAAACCAAATTTGGAAAAAGTATGTGTTGTGCGTGTACTTGAACAGATTTTTTGCCGTAAATTGACGTTTCTCTCAAAAACGGCTGGACCGATTTCAAAAATTTATGGATGTATCTCGATGAGGACTATTGTTTGTTAGTTTTGTGCGACGATCGGCCGAGCCGTTTTTTTGTAATTTGGAGAAAGGTTAAACTTTTCGTCCACATTTAAGCTCATACTACCGAATCGATTTAAAAAAAAACAAAAACTATTCGAAAGATATTAGTTGGGAATGATACTGATTTGTTTCAGATGAAAGTCTACCTAGCCGTTTCCTTGTAATTAACTGTTAAAAAATTAAGGCGATTTTTATGAAACTTTTTTTGCGATATATTACGGCCTTACGTCAAGTAGTTTAATTTTAAAAATTCATCAAATTTAAGAAAAGAAGTAGTTTTTGAAGTAAAACTTCTTTAGGCGCGACTAGGGTGTAAATCGGTACAAATGCAACGGAAGTCCGTTACGCTCGATTGTTCGTTATTCGCTCTCGATGAAATCATTTTCTATACGGGTAGATGTGATTAGTCGTCGTGTATGTGAATAAAATCTATCGTTGTATGCGTACCGGCGTCAACGTTGTATGCGTACCGATATCAACAAGGTAATCGGCAAAGATAAATAAACATTTTAAAGTTACATCGTAGTACAAATCTTGACTTAATGAGAAATGCCTGAATTAGAAGAATATTTTACCCTTTCCTTGAAAATAATAAAACAAATTAAGTATTTGTGCTGTGTACTAAACTTAAGCATATTCATTAGAAATAATTTCTATATTTTTCGTAGCTTCTATAAATCGTTGAAGCTATTAAAATGGAAAATATTTTTTAGGCAAGACAGATATTACAACTGTTCAAAGAATGCGATTATATCGCCAACGAAAAGTAAAAAAAAATACAAGCAGTCAATGAATGTATGTTAATTTTAATTACATGAAGTTCTTCAAACACAATTATTACATGATGAGTGAAATTGTGAAAACAATATCATTCAGGCGTTGGTTAACATAATCCACTGTGTAATGTAAACGAATATTATAGAATTTATAATCAGCAATTTCTTATTTCTCAATTAAGGTTCAAGTCTTAAATGCTAATTACAATGACAAGCCGATCATGCCATATTTGAAGTATGACTTTAATTACATTATTGTTTTTAAATATTATACGTACTTTTAATGCTATTATAAATATATAATTTATAATTTATCATTATATAAATGTGTAGAATGATTGACGACACTAATAAATGTGTGCATCACGAGTGTTACCTCATCACTAATAAACATTATTCAAAATTGTTATATGATGTATTTATTTTGACTTAAATGCCATCTTGTACAGTAGCAAATAAGTTTTTACTTCAATCGCGTGTAAACCTTACGTGCACTTTTTTTTCAATTTTTCTAGCTGAATTTTAATCTTAATTCTAGCTAAAGTTCTAAAGCTCACCTAAATACTTCAATAAATAATTTTAACTTTGCAATTCAGTTTATATAATGTCCTTCATTTTAAATTCGATTGATTTAATTTTGTTTATTTGCTTTTCTGTAAACATATATAAGTTACAGTATTTGCAGTATTTATAATAATCTATTTGAAAACATTTAATATTTCCCGAATATTCCATTACGGTAACAGCAATTTGCCCTAAGGCACGATGCCGTACACCACTAGTTAATATAATTTGTTTGCTGATCACGAATTCAAATCAAATCGACTGCAAATATGGAGAAACATAAAAAACGCCAAAATCTCAAATCTAAAAATCACTCTATGTAATAATTTTTGTCTTTTCTTGGTTCTTTTCTCATGAAATGACATTAATATTTATATAAAGTTAAAATATTGTATACTAGTACCGATTCTTAACCGCATATTTACATAATATATGATGTTTGTATAATATAAATAAGTCAAAATCAACAGTTTAATCTAATCACCGACTGGATTTTCCACTCTGGTTTTCCTGATAATCACGATATTTGCAAAAAAAGCGCAGTTTAATCATTTGCTATGAATAATGTCAATATTGACGGCATTGCTTCAAAGTATTATCTTCTATAAATATAACATTCAATTATAAGCACAATATTTTTTTTCTAATTAATGTGGAACAATACACCTAGCTATTTCTTCATAAACTAGATGTCATGCGCTACATCGTTCCTTAAGGCAAATTTTTGAAACTTACCGTATCAAAATTATCTTTTTTGATAAAGCATTAAAACTTTTTTTGAAAGTGAAAAAACTTATATACTTGAGAATTTTTGTTTTTTTTTCAAATTGACTTTTTTGTGTAAACATTGGTATGGAACTCAAAATATAAACAAAAGTTATGTTGTTACTACCCTTATACACTACATACTTCTATATTAGAGTAGATATTTTCTAATTTTTTTGCTTCCAAGGACTCAAATGCTGATAACTGGAAATTCTCTGAAAATTTTAGATCTTTATATTAACTGTAGGCACTTCAGACAGTTTCTTATGAAAATAACATGGATAAAATTTCATTTAATTTTTAAATTTTTATAACTTTGCGACAAGTGAATCAAAATTGGAGAATAACATTGCATTTGCTTTTTTTCATAAATAAAACATTTACAACAAATATTAGAAATAAGAACAAAAAACGTTGGTTGGAGTGCGAACTATCTTAAAGTTAATATGAAATCTAAAACTTTCAGAGAATTTTTTAATCAATTTGGAAGCGTTTGAGCTCCTGGGAGCAACAATAATATTATATATATTAATATATAATATATTATTTTTATAAAATAATTACCATTGCACTCGCTCTGAGTGGTCCTGGTTGTTGAGTTTGAGGTCTTCCACCAAATTGTGATTGCTGGTGAAGTGGTTGTGCTGCAATGTGTAATATATATTAATAACATGGTAAATCAATAAACAACTTATAAAAACGTAGTTACCAAAAAAACACAGTAATTTAATAAACAAATTATGTTAACTAATTGTAAAATTCTTGCAGCAATTATTGAGAACACTTCATAATCTCGGAGCGTTACACTAATAACCATGAACTAAATAATTTTTTAACGCATGTTTTGACTAAAGTCCTCGTCCTGATATTTTTTTTTAACTTCCCGTAGAGTAAGTTATTGTAATCGTCCATAAATCAGAATTGAAAATTTTTACATTTCTTCACGTTTTGAAGGTTTCTGAACATTTTGGCATACCTCAGAATAAAATGATTTGTGTGTGTGTATGTATGTTGGTTACAATTTTTCGTCCACGTTTTCATTTGAATTTGATTTGAATGGTTTAAAAAACATTCAATTCGTAATGACGGGGAGAAGTGGTGATTAGTTTTTCACAAAGGCAGGTCCAGCCGTTTTGGAGATACAGAGCTAAATGCGCTAAAAATTGCAGTTTTTGAGTGAGCTAAGCATGCAATTTGTATGATTTAAAAATAATCAGCTTATTTTGACAAACAATTACTTTTGGGAAAAAAAATTATTTAAATTTTTTTTCAAATATTTTTTTTTGTATATCGAAAATAATTGAGAATTTAATTTTAGTTCTGGCTAATGTTCAACTTTTTAATTCAGTTTATATAATTCTTATAAATGTTACAGTACTTATAATAATTTTGAATATTTTGTTACGGTGCGGAAAGTTCCAGTAATTTGCCTTTAAACACGATGCCATACACAACTAGTTTTATTTTGGCTCGATTTACATTTGTTTTAAGTATATATACGTCTTCCAATTCAATAATAACTTTTAATTTACAGTATTTATAATAATCTATTAAAAAATATTGAGAAATATCGTTAATATATTCATTACATTTTTTGTTCATTAAGTACATATAATTTTTATTTCTTAGATATTTAGTTATGGTACGGAAAGTTCCAGCAATTTGCCTTAAGGCACAATGCCATGCACCACTCTTTATGTTTTGAGTACTGTCAGTATAAATGTTTTCAGCAAGTAATAATTTAAATGAAAACATATTTATGAAATATAACCATCAAGATACATGGTGGAACTAATATAAGAACTCTTGAGAAGATTAAATTAATAATAGATATAATAGATATAATTTAAAATCTTATTTTTGCAAATTCAGTAAAATTTGTGTAAACCTTTAAAATAATTTACCTTTATTGTAATCCATCTTCTCCTTATTATTTAACTGATATATATTAATATTTTCTTCACAATTGAACAGATGTTACTATAATATTTCACTGAGTCTCCTGTTATAAACTAAACGAAAATACTGTATGTTTCAATGCATGTTAGTGCAAAATGGGAGTCTTCATTGTTATCAATTCTTATCTATATTTTTAATGTAGGCTATGAATATATATTTCTATCGAAATGTGGTCATGAGGGTACACCGTTGACTTTCGCAGAAACATTTTTGCGATTACATAACTAATTCAGCAATGGAAAACCTTGTTTTGAATTGCTGAATTCGGTTATATAAAAATCGCACTTTGCACGCGCGAAACTCTATCAGAATATGCACTGCAGATCCATAGATTAAAGTGAAAATAAGTGGTATACCACTATTGATTAAATAATTATTAACTTCTGGAATAAAAGATTTTTTTTAGGTTTTCTCGACGTTTCAAGTCATTCTGAATCGAATAACTTCTGAATTCTGAATGAATGTGGTGTGTATATGTGAGCTCATTTTTAACCTTTCGTCGACATTTTCTCAAAAACGGCTGAAACGATTTCAAAAATTTGAAAGCCATTCAATGTAACTCTATGACCTAAATAGGCCAATTCGTTTCTATGTAATTGGCAGAAAAGTATAAATATGTTTTAGCCCATAATCTTAAATCAATTTTAAAAATTCAAAAACTGATCCAAAAATGTTGGTTGGAAATCGGTTTAATTAGTTTTTGGTAAAGATCAGCCAGACCATTTCTTCGTAATTAAATACTGAAAAATATTTGTTTGACAACATTGATGTAACTTTATATACGGATAGATTTAATAGTCTGAAATAACTAAAATATTATAATATGCGGTTAAATTATAAAAAATTGTCAAAATTTAGAATTATGCAGTGTCCAAGCGATTTTACTTAGAATCTATGCCAAACATTATATACATTTTGTGTTTCGTAGGTAGCTGCTGATTACAGTCGACATTTCTGTGCCATGATAATAGAGTTTCTGTGCCATAATAATAGAGGTTTCGTATAGTAGTTTGAAATCTTTTTAGCCTTCAAACTCATTAATGAAAGTGTTCATAAAATCCTAACACGATAGAATTTGTAGATTTTAATAGAACTTTACAAACCTAAATAACGTGAGAAGTATTTCTTTCTTCTAATATAGAAGGTACTTAAATTTTCTAAATAGATCTTAATTGTCAAAATAATTATTCATATTAAAAAAAATCTATTTTTCTATTTGACTGTTTTAACTTCCCGTAGGGCAATAAGTTATAGTAATCGCAAAAAAATCGAAAATGAAAATTTTTATATATCTTGACGTTTCAAAGATTTCTGAGCATTTTGGCATATCTTAGTAGAATAATAGAAATGGATGTATGTGTATGCATGTGTGTGTGTGTGCGGATACAAATTTTTGTCGACGATTTCAGGAACACGGATCAACCGATTTGAATAATTTAGAAAACATTCGATTAGTATTAATAAGGAGACGTGCTATAGTTTTAAGCGAAGGCAGAATTAGTTTTTGGCAAAGGCAGGTTTAACCGTTCCGAAGATACGGGGCAAAAAGTGCCAAAACGGTAAGTCAGTTTTTAAGAGAACGGAGCGTCCAATTTTAATAATTTAAAAAATATTCTACTTGAATTTACACGATGAAGAACTAATTAAATTTTTGGGAAGGCAGGTCCAGCGGTTATAGATTCTCAATAAAAATAAGTTAAAAAAATGTTATTTGGCGGTCAAAAATGTTTATTGGACTTATGCGCATCAAATTATCAGATATTTTATAGAGATTTTATTTTGTGTAATTTTTTTTGGGTTCTGTTCCAAGATTTTTAATTACGGTACGGGAAGTCCCAGCAATTTGCCTTAAGGTACGATGCCATGCACCCCACTAGTTTAATCTTTTTTTATAAGAAAATGAATTTTTGGCTTTTTACTGCTATATCTAAATATTGGATTTAGGTTGGTAACCTATTTCGTTAAGTTAGTTTTCTTTTTCGAAAAGTAAAAAATCCTTAGTTAATAGGTAATAACAAGTGATAATATAATAGCCAGATTTAAAGTTTTTTTTTCATAAATTTCAAAATAGGGTGAAATTACCGCTAAACCTTTTTAAGAATACTGAATATGTATTTAAAAAAATGATTCAGTAATGATATAACTGCATGTGTACACACTCACAAAAAACGATTTTCCAAAATTTAAATTTTATGAAGAATTGATAACCATATCTGATGATAATAAAATAATTTAAATTTCTTGAGAAAAATTCAAGATCTGAGATAAGTGTTGATAACAATTTCGGAGAAAACACGTAAGTGGTTGTATAACCACATAACAATATTAAATAATTATTATTTCACAACTGATTAAATACACTTTAGAACAATTCAATCTAATTTTATCTAATTGATAATGTATTTCTAATTAAATGCTTCCCAAAAACGGCTGGACCGATTTCATAAATTTAGAAGCTATTCGATGTATCTCGATGAGGACTAGTGTTGTAGTGACGATCGGCCAAGCCTTTTCTTTATAAATAGCAAAAAAGTAAAAATAAAATGTCTTCGTTTTAGCCCGCAATTTTGAATCGATTTTGAAAATTTAAAAACCGTTTGAAAGATATTGAATAGGAGTCGACCTGATTAGTTTTTAGTAAAGACCTGCCGGGTCATTTTCTTGTAATGAAGTGTTAAAATTTTTTTTTGACGATTTTAATGAATTTTTTTTGATGGTCGATACGGCCTTTGACAAGTCGTTTAATTTTAAAAATTCGTCAAAGTTTGCAAAAATTAGTATTGTTTTTTTGGCGTTGTCAAAATTAGAACTTTCATCGACGTTTGCTCAAAAACGCCTGAACCGATTTTAAAATTTTAAAAGCCCATCAATATATCTCGATGTGCATCATCTTTTCTCAGTTTTGTGCGATGATCGGCTGAGCCGTTTCTTTGTAAATAGCAGACAAGTGAAAAAAATCGTCTACGTTTTAACTCTCAACTCTGAATCGATTTTAAAAAATCAAAAACTGTTTGAAAGATATTGGTTAGGAATTATACTGACTAGTTTTAGGTAAAAATCTACCGAGCCGTTTTCTTTAAATTAACTGTTGACAATTTTTTTTGCCGATTCTTATGCACCTTTTTTGGCAATAGAAATCATGGTCTTATATAACATACTAAAATGTTACGGCCCTACGACAAATAGTTTAATGTTAAAAATTCATCAAAGTTTGAGAACATATTATAGTCAAAATTTGTGTGAAGAGTCAAACGTTATCAATTCATTAAAATTTAAAATAATAAGCTACAATTTCAGGGCATACAAGCACTATAGTGTCTGTGCAATATAATTATAATTTAACTACAGTTAATTTAAATGTGTTTGAGAAAATTCTATTTGAAATCGCAATGTTCAGATTTAATTGAAAGCGATAACTTTATTTTGAAATAAACAGTTGAAAATTTTATCTAAATTTTAATTTTGATTTATTAAGTTAATTCTTACACATTTCGGGAAGTTCATGCAACTTGCCTTAAGGGTAAATGCCGTTTTCAACTAGTTTAGTTTTCTCTAAATATGTATAAACGTCGTCGCCCAATTCATTCTATTATATAATTATAATTCTATAGTCTATAAAATAAGAATTTATAATAATTTATTTGAAAACATTTAATATTTCTCGTATATTTTATTATGATACGGGAAGTTCCATCAATTTGTCTTAAGGCACCATGCCATACACCACTAGTTTCTTAACTACGTAGCTTCTTTTTAGAAAGCAACCCGACTGTTGACCTATCTCTTTCTGATATAAAGAAATATTTCTATTTTTTTTCTTAAATATACTTGTTCAAAATGAATACGCAAAGACTTTAAAATATGTTATTTAATTAAGAAGCTGTAACAAACACAACACATTCACATGAAAAAAAAAAATTACATGAACAAATTTTGTCACGATAAAATGATAATGATTACTTCACAATTAATTAAATACAAATTTATCGAATTACTCAATGATTTAATTCTGGAACAATCACAATCTAATTTTATCTGTTCGATAACGTGTTTCTAATTTGACACGAGCGATGGAACTGACATATTTCATATTGAGAATGAATTGTGTTATTTTCGTTACATGTTGTGTTACTTCACACAAGCACACATAAAAAAATAACCGGAATCATCTAATAGCATATGCCTAACTTGTTTTTGAATAATTTATTTTTGAAACCTTATTACATAATGTGTTTTTATCGAGATACATTGTTGAAATTAAAAAAATATATAATTCTTATAATTTGAACGCCATTCAGGACAGGCAGTATCCAAGGGAACTGAACTAAAAACCTTGAAACAAATTGGTCTCATTACTAATTTTTTATTATCCCGATGAAGATTTTTAAGTTTTTGCTAGAAAATAATTTTCGCTAATTCTATGAATTCTGAATGATTTGATGAATTTGAATTTCATCGCTTTTCAAGTCATTCTGAATCCTTTGACACAGAAATTGGAAAAAAGTATGCGTATATTGTAATCGCCCAAAAATCGAAAATAAAAATTTGTGCATATTTTAAGTTTGAGAGGTTTCTGAATATTTCTGATTTTTTTCTTTTAGCTAACCTTATAAAAAATGGATATATGCATGTGTGTATATGTGTGTGTGTAGAGGTGTGTACGTATATATAGATACAATATTTCGTACACGTTTTTGAGAGCACGGATCAACCTATTTAAAGTATTCAAAAAGCAATCGATGCTTATTGATAAGGATAGTGCTGATTAGTTTTCGGCAAAAGTCGGTTTAGCCGTTTCGGAGGAATGAAGCAACGAGTGCATAGAATGGAGTTTTTGAGAGAATAGAGAATCCGACTTGAATGATCCAAAAAAGGTTCTGGGTTAGGTTAGGTTAACAAAGGTAATGATTGAGAGAAGAGGTGATTAGTTTTGGCAAAGGCAGGTCCAGCCATTTCGAAGATACAGAGCTAAACGTGCAAAAAAATTGCAGTTTATGAAAAAACTAAGCTACCGATTTGAATGATTCAGAAAACATTTTGCTTGTGAAGAAACGATTTATTTACTTTTCATTTAATCATATATAAACGTCATTGTATAATTTATAAGCTCTTATATTTTGTCCGTAAAATATGAATAATAAAAGTTACAGTATTTATAATAATATATTTGAAAAAAATCAATATTTTACGAATATTTTATTACGGTACGGGAAGTTCCAGCAATTTGCCATAAGGCACGATGTCATGCACCACTAGTTCCAATGCGTAACTCGTTAACATTTTCTCAAAATGTGCTCCAATGTGCAACTCGTTAACATTTTCTCAAAATGTGCTCCAATGTGTAACTCGTTAACATTTTCTCAAAAAGGGCTGCCCCTATTTTAAAAATATATATGCCCCTTGATGGAACTTCATAATGACCTTCATTTAGTTTTGCAGACGACCTGCAGAAATAAGCAAAATGAGCTATAATGAGCTATAATGAGCTATAATGAGCTATAATGAGCAGAAAAGTGCAAAAAGTTTCATCCACGTTTTAGCGAAAAATCGTTACCCATAATTTTGAAAATTCACAAACCGCTCAAAAAATATTGATAAGGAATCGTGTTGATCATTTTTTGGTAAAAAATAGCTGTCATATGCAAAACTATTGTTTTGACTAATTCGATGCAACTTTGCTTTGTATTATACAGTTTACTATCCTAACGAACAACGTGAAATGTTATAGGCCTACGGGTTTAGTTTATTTATAAAAAGAAAGAAAAAGAAAAGTTGGAATAATGAGCACACTTTGAAATATTGTTAAAGTTTGAATCAATGTAGTTAATTATTTACAAATATTGGGAAGTTTGTGCAACTTGATAAGGCAGAATGCCACTTACAATTAGTTAAAGTATTTATAGTAGGGTAGAGCGGGGCTTAAAGGTCCGCGGGTAAAAAGGTCATATCATAAAAACAAGTAAAGTTAGAATTTTTTAACAACAATATTTGATAATATAGAGAAATTAATATGTAATTAGCCATCGTCTTAAATCAAGCATATATACATATATATATATATATACATACACACACTTGCGCATACATACATGTAACACATACATAAACACGAAAGGGTTAATGCACCCAAATATAATAATAATATACATACAGACGATGGATTTTTGCAGTATTAATTGGATGAATAAATATATATTTATATATATTTATTTACGTGTATGTATGTATATATATGTATATGAATTTGTGTATACACATGCTACGTACGTGTGTGTGTGTATTTTGTAAACAATTCTAAAACAAAAAACATTTAATTATTGTAAATGAATGATGAACACAGAAATTTGAATTAACAATTCCCACTCATTTTTAATAAGAGACTTTGTGCGTGAGTCGTTGTACACTAATGAATAAAAAAAATTACATACATAAAATTAATATTAAATATTGTAATGTATCGTCATCATTTTAAGCTAGATATATTATTATATATATATAAATATTGTAGATTCAAGAGTGGTTGGAGTTTTCGATAATACGAGAAACAAAAAAAATGAAACGCTAAAACAATTTGGTTTTTAAATTTATTATCACTCTCGATTGTGTGTAAAACAACAGTATTTTATAATGTTAATGCATTTTTTTTTGCTAGTTTGTTTCTTTTTTAAGGTTGTTTAATTTTATATAATTGTATTCGTAATGTAATTAAACGATGATGATGAGTTTGTTATTTATGTTAATGAAATTTCAACCACTGTTTGTTTTGTATTATATGTGCGTTTGTGTGTGTAAAATTGTAAAAGATTCTTTGTACGCTGTAACATGTAAAAGATTTGTCAAATTTATATTTTGTTGAAACATCGAAAAAAAAAAAAAAAAATCAGTAGTTAAAGGAATATGTTTGAAAATCTATAACAAAAGTTTGTTGTCAGTTTCTTTGATGGTGAGCACTGTTGTTTAGTTTACGAAACCTTAATATAATTTTTAAGTTTACGTTATTAAATTGTTTTATAAGATGTATTGTTAATTTAAAGTTAGAATCAACACATGTTTTTATATGACCTCTATAATTTCTTACATGTGGGTGGGGTAAATTGGACCAACTGTACCTTCACCCCTGCAAAGGTGAAACCAATAAAAAATAGTAAATAAAAATATAAATTTAGCTAAAAAAGCAATTTTACAAAAAAGTAAATTAGATTAATTGTTATTCCAATTCCGCTCTGCTGAACATTTCTGATGAAATACCAGATCGTGGTTATATGTCTTTGTAAAAAATGTGCTCATGAAATTTATATTTTACATTTATTGAAAACTGTAGGTATTTTGTAAAATATTTTCCAAATTAAATATAAAACATTGGTTTTGTTTTTTGCTTAGCTGTCCCATTTTTAGCCCGTCCTGTCTATGGGGTAAAAAGAGACAGTTGACAAATTTAAAGAAAAATAGTTAAAAAATACATTTCTATAATTGGGAATTAATTAGGAAGTTACTGAAAATAGTATGATAGTTGTTTATTTGACATATGTTATGTACTTTGATGTAGTTTATTTGGTTTAAACAGTATAATTACTTAACGTCAAATTGGACCTTTGTGCCCGACTCTACTCTACATGGTTTTTCTTCTCTTAAAGATATATGTATATATATATATATATATATATATATATGTGTGTGTGTGTGTGTATGTGTGTGTGAGTTGAATAAACAAGCTAGAAACATCCGAAAATGTAACAATTATTATAATAAATTTAACATGTCAATTTATTACAAGTCATCGTCAAATGTATTTGTGATCAAGTTTTATTAAAAAAAATTAATGGCCAGTACACATAAAAGGATAATACAATAGAGATTAATATAGAAATCAACATAGCGCGATAAAAAATGTTTTAATGATTATATCAAATTTGAACAATATCAAGGTTAAAACGAGTATTACATAATAATAGAAATCTGATCGGCGATGCGAAACGTGCGCTCTTCTATATAAAATAATAAAATTATATGTGTAAAATAATTTGCTAATTCAAGCTAATTTTCACAGGACAAGTGACGAGAATATCTCTCTGCTTGTAGACCCTTCAGGTTTTCGATTTTTTGATTCACACATAAAACCTAACCTACAAAACGCACAAATTTCTGATGTCTCTTTCATAATACATACGTGAAGTTCAGTTTTATGTATAAAGAGCCCGATGGAACACGAATAAATAGTTATTTTTAAGTTATAGTAATCGTGCCCAAAACGAAAATTGTAAGATTTTGCATATCTTTGTGATTCAAAGGTTTCTGAACATTTTGGCATGCGTTAGAAAAAATTGATGTGTGCAAGTGTGTGTGTTTTGTGTGAATACAATTTTTCATCCACGATTTCGGGCACACGGATCAATAGATTTGAAATATTCAAAAAACATTCGATTCCTACTGATGGGGAGACGTGCTGATTAGTTTTTGGCAAAGGTAGGTCCAGCCGTTACGGAGATACTTTTGCAAACATAGATTGAGGCGTTTTGGAAATACTTTTTGAGAGAATGAAGCGTTCGATTTAAATGATTCAAAAAATATTTGGCTTATGTTGACAGTGTGAAGAAACGATTAGCTTTTGGGGGAAGGCAGAAGAATTTTTTATTTTAATGAACTTCATGAATTTAAAAAAAATCTTATTACAGTCAAAACATTCTTTTTATCAATTAATTACGAAAAAACGGCTGAACTGATCTTTACCGAAAATTAATTGTCACATTTCCTCATTAACTTACAGGCGGAGTGAGCCTACATTTCACATTTTGTAGACGTTTTCTTAAAATCCATTTTTTTGTTATTCAGTTTTCTCAGCCTCGGATCAAGATTTTGTAAACCTATTATATTGGTTTACACATTTTTTGACATTATTTTTTGTTGCCAATATGGTTAACAACATTTTTTTATTTTTTATTTACTACATAACATTTTTGAACCCCTTTATGCAGATTTTTAATTTTTTGACACATGTTTTTGTTAGTCAGTTTTCTCAACCTTGGATCAACATTTTGTGAACCCTTTCATGCTGATTTGTAGATTTTTTTACATTTTTTTGTTTCCAATTTTAAACTATCTAATGAATTGGTTGCACCAATTGCAAAATTATGAAAACTCTTTTCAGTTGATGAAATTCTATATGAATTCGCATTGGTCAGTTTTGCGCGTTGATCGGCCGAGCATTTTTTTTATAATTACCGAGTAGTGCAAAATTTTTGTCATCGTTTTTACCTTAACTTAAACTTTTGATATCAAATAAATTGCATTACCTTTAAAACCAACAGGCGGCCTTTGTCCATACTGGTCTGAAATATAATCTGATTAAATCCTGAGCCCCTTTTGGCAAATTTTATATTTTGTGCAATTACCTCTATAATCCATATTGAATGTAATATCAAACACTATTCACAATATATATCACAAACTTAAATTTGAGAACAATATTTGCTAATTATTGAACACTTTGTCAGAAAACAGCAAAATTAATGACCAGCAAATGCTTACTGTTAACACTTTTATCACATATTACACGAAAGGCAATATAAATTATCTAAAAATCCATTTATCTGTGTGTTTATCATGTTTTATAACTAGCTTAATAATAATCTCTTATTGAACCCATCAGATATTAAAATATTATCATTTATTTTTGGACATTAATCGGTGGCATTTCGTTTATTGCTAAGTTGTAATTAATTTCGATATCATTTTTTTATATATTTGTACTGTAATCAGAACTAAGTGTTCTGTAAGCTTTTGTGATGCATATTCCTAGAAGGCAACCCAGTGGTTGACCATTATAATTCTGATGAGATTATGTCAGGGGGCGTCCAATAATTACGTGATAGATTTTGGACCCCCCTTCCGCCAATACGTGATGGTATTCAAAATCACCCCCTCCTCCTTCAAACATCCCGTATTTTTAGTTACGAGAAATAATTATATATTTTTTTTTTTAAATGTTTAGATTTAAAAATTCAGGTAAAAAATAAATACATGTGATATTTTACTATACCCCACCCTCTCCACCGTGATATTTCGTGAATTTTTGTCAACCCCCCTCCTCCTAAAAACCTCACGTGATTAATGAACGCCCCCCTAAGTGTCTTATAAGCTGTTATGATGTATATTTCTAGAAGGCAACCTAGTGGTTGACTCCTCTAGTTCTGGTGAGATTTTGTTGAATATGTTTCTAATAGTGATGCCAATATATATTGGAACAATTTCCTAAAGGGTTATTTGTGATATCTCTATTGCTTGGTATCAAGCTGGCCAAGACAGTTAGCGATTCCGAAATTATAAATTAACTAGAAAACCCGACAAACTCCGTTTCGCCACCAGATGGTTTCGAAAAGGAACAATTTTATTTCATTACACAACAGTAATGAATTTATTTCGATTACAAAAATGAGGTGTTTTATAGTTGAACTTCTCTAAGTAAATGAAAGTGAATCCAAAGTAAATACTGAATCAAAGAGTTATACGTGTCCGCAAATTATCCGTTTCATTGAAGTGCTCTTTGGTAAACCACATTTTTTGTTTTTTGGTCTGACGTTAACACAAACAAAGCGGATGGTTTCCGTACTCGTGAACAGGCAACGTATAACTGCCCATGTGAAAAACAATGATTTTCTAAATTTATTCCACAAACACTAAGCGATTGGTCTTGTGACTTGTTAATTGTCATTGAGAACGCAAGGCAAACTGGAAATTGCAATCGTTTGAAGTCAAACGAAAGACCAGTCAGAATCATTGGTATGTCACCAAATCGCTAGCAATTTTTGATTGAATAATTGACTTTATCAACAAGAATTTAGATTAAAGCTATTTAGATAAAATGTTCAACTGTTTATTTTAAAAATAAAGATTCCAAAAAAATATTTTTAATTGATATCTTCAAAACACAGGGTAGAGCGGGGCTTAAAGGTCCGGAGGTAAAAAGGTTGACGAACAATATCTGAAACTAGTGGTGTATGGCATTGTAAGGAACGAACTAGACCTGCCTTTGCCAAAAACTAATCACCACGTCTCTTTATCAATAGGAATCGAATGTTTTTTGAGTAAATCAAATCGGTTTAACCATATTATCAAAATCGTCGGCGAAAATTTGTATCTGTTTTTATAAGATATGCCAAAATGTTCAGAAACCTCCGAAACGTAAAAATATATAAAAAAATTCATTTTGCGATTTTTTTGTGATTACTATAACTTATACAACGGAAAGTTAAAAGCAAGTAAAGTTAGGATTTTTTCAACGATAATATTTTGAAAGAACAGGGTAAATATATATAACTAGCCACCACATCAATTTTTACGACTTCGCTATCGGAGATAAATAGTAATTGGTTTTTGGTTTTTAAATAGTTTGGTTTTCACAATATAGTTGCTCGAAGTCAAACTGATTCTTTGTGCCCTGCCCTATTCTATATATAATATTCATAATGTAATACCTTAAAATATATTTGTTTAATTGTGATAATTTGATAGATTACGAATTGTTCAACATTATCAGATAAAATTCAAAATTACTTTGTGCACCATTGTGCTGGTGATTTATATTGTTTGAATTATTGTTATAATAATCTGGTAAAACTAGGTGTGAATGACACTTTGTCTTGAGGCAAGTTTTAAATATTTCCCGATATTTATTTTATAAATAATATTTGTCTTAATTGATATAAAATTTGATTTCATTAAAAAAAGAACTTTATTGCTACGTTAAGTTTCATTATAAACGCAAATATTAACTAGTGGGGTGTATGGCATCGTGCCTTAAGGCAAATTGCTGGAACTTCCCGTACCGTAAACGAAATGTTCGAGGAATACTGAATGTTTTCAAATAGATTATTATTAATATTGTAACATTATCTATATTTATAAGAATTATATAAACTGAATTGCAAAGTTGAAATTATTTGTTTAAAGTATATTAGAACTACAGTCAGAATTAAAAATAAAATCTGAATTATTTTCGATATACATAAATTTTTTTTCTGAAAAAAAACAAAGTTGAAACAAAATTTTTTTTTTCCAAAATCAATTATTTTGTTAAGACAGGCCGAAAGTTCTTTGAGTCATTTAAATCGGACGCTTAGTTCTCTCAAAAACTGCCATTTTTTACATATTTAGCTCCGTATCTTTGAAATGGCTGAGCCTGCCTTTGCCAAAAACTAATAAACACTTCTCCCAATCATTACTAATTGAATTTTTTTAGATCATTCATATCGGATACTCCGTCTCTCCAAAACTCGATTGCTATTTTCTGCACTCTTTGCTCCGTATCCCCGAAACGGCTGGACCTGCTTTTGCCAAAAACTAATCAGCTCTTTTCCCTATCGATAGGAGTTCATTGTTTTTTGAACCATTCAAATCGGTTGATCCGTGCGCCCGAAAACGTGACTGGAAATTTGTATCCATACATACATACACACACACACACACACATCCATTTTTTCTGAGGTATGCCAAAATGTTCAGAACCTTCAAAACGTCGAAGAATGTACAAATTTTCAATTCCGATTTTTGGCCCATTACAATAACTTACCCTACGGGAAGTTAAAAAACGGACTGGCCGATCTTAGCTTAATACTAATCATCCCGATTCCCAAATTATTTCATTAGAACATTTTTGAACTAGAAATTTATTTAGGATTTTAGGAAAAAATGTGGAAAAAATATTTTGGAGTTTTTTGTTGATTCTAAAGAAAGAAATGGTAAATGAAAATATAATTAAAACT
>NW_020539727.1:4090278-4130773 GCF_003426905.1 Ctenocephalides felis
TACGTTTCAGGGGTCTCTGAACATTTTGGCATACCTTAGAAAAAATTGATGTATGTTGTGTGTATGTGTGTGTGTGTGTGTGCGGATACAAATTTGTCGACGATTTCGGGAACGATTTCAATTATTAAAAAACATTCGATTCTTATTAATAATGACAGGTGCTGATTAGTTTTTGGCATAGGCAGGTCTAGCCGTTTCGAAGATACAGGGCAATAAGTGCCAAAAACGGTAACTCAGTATTTTAAGAGAACGGAGCGTCCGATTTGAATAAATTCAAAAAACATTTACTTGTATTGACAAGATGAAGAAAGAACTGATCGAATCTTTAAAGTTATTAAAATGGAAAATATTTTTCAGGTAAGACAGATATTACAACTGTCTAAAGAACGAGATATATCGCCAGCGAAAAAGTAAAAAAAAGTAAAAAAAAATACAAGCAGTCAATGAATGTATGTTAATTTAATTGCATGAAGTTCTTCAAACACATTTACGTTGTGAAGTTGCGAAAACAATATTTGTTTAGGCGTTGTTTAACATAATCTGTGAGAACGAATATTATAGAATTTATTAATCAGCAAATACTTCATTTCTCTAATGAAGTCCAAGTCTTAAATGCTAATTATCTATGACAAGCGATAAATTTCATATTTGAATTATGACTTTAATTACATTATTGTTTTCAAATATTATAAATATTTTTAATGCTATTATAAAATACATAATTTATAATTTATCATTATATAAATGTGTATAATGGTTGACACTAATAAATGTGTGCATCACAAGTGTTACCATATTACTAATAAACATTATTCAACTTGTTATATGATGTATTTATTTAGAATTGAAATGCCATCCTGTGATGACAAAAAAGTTTATTTCAAAAGCGTGTGAAGATAGATGTCACTACTGCTTGACATCAGCTTGTCCGAATTGAGTATCTTATGTGGAACCATAGGTCATCTAATCACTGTGATTTTGACGGAAGTTTGCTCTCGTCGGTTTATAAAAATGGATTCATCCTTAGCAAACACTGATAATCAGCAAATATAACTAATATACATTATTCTCCAGAGTCGTCAATTCGCAATGTAAACACAACCAGAGTGAAAACGGAACAAATCAATCTTGTCTTGTGTAAACATAATACTCGAAAAAGTACTGATATTGTTTCCCAATGATTGAGAATTCTCTTTCAGTACATATTGGGTTACAAATTGATTCATCTGGAACAAATCAGTCATGTTGTTTTCAACTATGATATAACGAGGTAAGAACTTTAAAAACGTTTCATCGATTTTGAAGGTAACATGATATATACTCCAGATAATGCGAACAAACTGATTTTCCGCTAAACTATGAGCTTTAGAAGCAATTTCAGTAGAAACTGCAATTTGAATCTTCCAAAATATTTATTGTATTACTCAATTTTATTTTACACAAAGTATTATCACTATATGTTCAAAAATAAGTAGAATATCTGAAGTATTGTAAAAATTTATTTCAAACTTTGATGATTTTATATAATCAAACCACTATTCGTAGACCAGTATTACTTAGGACCTTCTTTTAGACCTAAAGTGATCTATCATACAAAGTTTTATCAAAATCGTCAAAGTATAAAATTGTTCAAAAATTTATCATCAAGAAACGTCTCGACCGAAAATTACCAAAAACTAATCACCACGATTTCCAACTTATATCTTTCGAACTATTTTTGTTCTTTAAAATTGGCTAAACCGTGCATGAAAAAATATGCATTTTTTCTGTTTATTGTAAAGAAATGGTTTGGCAGATAAAGCCACAAAATGTGATTTTTCATCACCGAATTGTTTTAAAATTTTTGAAGCCATTTTTGAGAAAACTTCGACGAGTTATCAAATTTTGACACAAACTTTTCTCCATTTTGGTGTCACGCGATTCAGAATGACTTAAAACGTAGCGAAAACAGAAATTTAATAATTCGGATCTTCCGGTGAGAACATATTATACTCTTGCCATAAGCATTTTGCTAATATTGGATGACTTTGACCAAATATTGAAATACTTATAGAAATTTTGGGAAAAGTACATTTCAATATTTTTGTTCAAAGTATGTTTATGAAAAATGTTTTTCAGGATTTACACCTTCCCATATCAAAAATTATTTTCCGATTTTCTACTATTGAATCATATAATTGTTTAATAAATAATAAACAAATGTCACATGTCAAAAGGAGAACCACCAACATAATTAAACATTTAAAATACACACTATACATGCATGTGAATAATTGAAATTATATTCATTATATGTTAATCAAAAATTATAAAAGCAAATAATATCATAATCCATTTTCATTCATATTTCGATATTACAAATTAGTTAAATTAGTTACCAATAAATTAAACGAATATAATCGTATATATAAATTCACAAAATCAATATAATCTAGATCAAAAGCGACCACTAATTAAAACGATAAAGCAGAAAATCTATTAAACGATAATATTAACTGGAATTGGTAGAGATAAAATCTACAATAAGCTCGTTCAGATTCAGAAAAGTCATGCAGAAGTTGAGGCAAAAGTTCGAAAGCTCCGTCAATATGGTATAATTGGACAAATACATACTCGCACAATATATTATATATATATATATATATATATATGTATATTTATATACACTAGGTGTCCTGGCAAAAGTTGTTTAGCCATAAAAAATATTTCTAGGTTTTTTTTTAGTATAAAAACTGATTGTAGATGTGAAAATATGTGGTATATAAATAAATGCAAGAAGTAGCTAAACAAATTCAATACTCATCACCAGCTTAATAGAAAACCGACTATATGTAAGTCGAATCAGGTGTTCCGCAGAGCAGCGTCCCGGGCCTGTTATTATGTGTGTTTTTTACAATAGACACACTGACACCTCCAAACTATACTATAGCAACCTTCTTCCATATTATTCAGGAACCCGCTATTAGCATCTGGGCTAACCCCAAGTTATATATCGATATTGGAGAAATGACTAAACTAGTGGGGTGTATGGCATCGTGCCTTAAGGCAAATTGCTGCAACTTTCCGTACCGTAACAAAATGATCGAGGAATATTAAATGTTTTAAAATAGATTATTATAAATATTGTAACATTGACTATTTATATTTATAAGAAGTATATTATCTAAATTGGAAAGTTAAAATTATTTGTTTAAAGTATATTAGAACAGAATTAAAATAAAAATCTGAATTATTTTCGATATAAAAAAAAAAAATTTGGAAAAAAAGATTTAAAAAAAATAATTTTGGAACAAAATTTTTTTTCCAAAATCAATTATTTTGTTAAAGCAAGCAGAAAGTTTTTGGAATCATTCAAATCGGACGCTTAGTTTTCTCAAAAACTGCCATTTTTTGCACATTTAGCTCTGTATCTCCGAAACCGCTGGACCAGCCTTTGCAAAAAACTAATCACCCCTTCTTCCCGTCATTACGAATTGAATGTTTTTGGGATCATTCAAATCGGACGCTCCGATCTCTCAAAAACTTGATTTCTATTTTCTGCACTCTTTGCTCCGTATCTCTTAATCGACTGGACCTGCCTTTGCCAAAAACTAATCAGCACATCTCCCTATCAATAGGAATCAAATGTTTTTTGAACCATTTTGAATTTTGAACATCCTTTTTTCAGAGGTATGCCAAAATATTCAGAAACCTTCAAAACTTCAAGAAATATAAAATTTTCAATTTCGATTTTCGGCCCATTACAATAAATTACCCTACCGGAAGTTAACAAATGCAACATTCGAATCAATGAATCGAAATCATTAATCACATAACATTTACGATGTGTCAAAAAGCTTGCTCTCATGTTTATTTAAATAACATTATGATTTCACAAGTGCACGTAGTAGTAGTAAAATATCTGAGACTTCATTTAGATACTCGCGTGAAGAATACACATTAAAAAAGAAACAGATTTGACTAAAAATGAAGGAGTTGAATTGGTTATTGAGCAGAAAATCGAAATTATCCGTGGAAAAAAAACTATTAGCATATAAAGCTATCATCAAACTAGTATGGACCTACGGATTAGAGCTATGGGTATGCGCCTCCAAATTGAATTTGGAAATTATACAGAGAATGCAAACTAAAATATTGAAAACAATACTCCACTCTCTCTGGATGACACTAATGAAACTGCCTAAACTGTCTTCAAAATACCGCAACAGATTAGAGATGACCCAAATGATCCTTTAAAGGACATCTTTCGCTTCAACAAAACTCAAGATTGAAGAAATAATGGCCTCTAGAAAATATACAACTACAATCATTAAAGATATTTACTTCAAGCAACATATTGCAAGATAGATCAGTCGATCTTTCGTTCATTCATTCTAGGACAAGAAAAAAGATAATTGAAACTTGTCAGAGATGATAGGCCTGAACTTCTACTCTGACTACTTTTAAAAATAGGCCAAAAAATCAACCTGTAGAAAAAAAATACTGCATTTATCGCAAAGACCTCTTTTTCCGTTTGGGACTCAACGAAGGTTGGTTACGAAATATGACTTGTTTTCTGTGGGGTCATGTTTCATGACATGATGTCCCAAAGAGGGCCAAACACTTCCTTGTGATCTTTCTTCTTAACATTTAGTAACTCAGTTTATCCTGACCTTATATATCATTTTGTCCATACTATGTATATGTATACTAAATGGTTTCAGTAATTGGTTGCATTTCTTCCTCTTTAATTAATTAAATCTGAGATGAGCAAAAACGATTGATACTGATTGAGATTGAAAAACAAAATACCATGTCATTTACTTCTGTACTTCTCCTATATACGTATGTATAAAACATTACTGATGCATCAAGTTTTTGTTTAATGAAGTACTTTCCTCAGAGCTAGAATCATCATTCCACAATCAGTAATCTTCCTCATAAATCGCTCCATCACTTTATCCATAAGTCCCGCTATACGGTTTAATTAATTTTTTCTCCAAGTGCTCGGATAGTAATGACAATTCAACAATAAATAGAATCATTACTAATTCGTATTTTATTGGCTATAACGTAGCAGCAAGTTATTGCCGCTTATGGATAGACTCTGCCGCGGCGGCTATTCTTTATGACCGCGGGCGGCAACTGCGCTCGTTACGCTCTTGCTGTTTTATTAACTATAAAAGATGAAATATAAATATATATGATTTTTATGTATGTGATGCGTGTATGTTTGTCATATGGTAATTTTAGTTTTATTGTAAAAACTAAAGTCAAGATGGAAGCTACATTGTCGATTGTTGTAATAGTGTGAGGCAGGGCGGAGCACAAAGGTCCAATTTCATTTTGTGTAGTTATATTATAAAAATCAAAACATCACAACCGATAACACATGTCAAATAAACAACTATTTGACTATGTTCAGGAAAACCCCCAGCTAATTCATCATTGTAGAAATGTGTTTTTCAAAAATTTTTAACTTTGGTCCTTTTTACTTCATAGCCGGAGTAAAATTGGGACGGAGAGGAAACAAACAGGTCCAATGTCTTATTATTTTTAGAAAGCTTTTACAAAATAATAGCTACATTATTCATCCAATGCAAAATATAAATTTCATGGGTGCATTTTTTACAG
This sequence comes from Ctenocephalides felis, assembly GCF_003426905.1. Classification (NCBI taxonomy): domain Eukaryota; kingdom Metazoa; phylum Arthropoda; class Insecta; order Siphonaptera; family Pulicidae; genus Ctenocephalides; species Ctenocephalides felis. The sequence continues at coordinate 4,095,892 of NW_020539727.1, forward strand.
AACTTTGTAAATAACCTTGATCTAGTATTTTGTCAGAATATTCAACAGCAGAGGTGGAATAACGTTTGCTAAATTTATATATTTCAATATAGTTTATTAATTTTAATTTACTTTTTATTTTCTATTTTTTATTTTTACATCTTTGTCGGGTGTGGTCTCCTTTACCCCACCCAAATGTAAACTTTTTTAGTGGTTAAACTGCTGAATTTAATTCGAAATTAACAATACATCTTATAAAACAATTAAATGACGTACATAAACCAAATAACAGTGCTCACATCCAAAAAAACTAACAAAGAAAGAAAATACTTCTATTATAGATTTTCAAACATTGCCGTTTCTCCCCCGATAGCAAGTCGTAAAAATCAAGGCGATGTCTAGTTATATAACTTTTTCCTACTATTTCAAATAATGTTGTTGAACAATTTTTAACTGTATACTTATTTGGGAATCGATGGTGGACTTTTTCACCCGCGTACCTTTAAACCCCGCCCTACCCTATTAGTGATTATAAATAGACTCTTAACATTTATGCTGATATATGATTTACAACAAACACAATATAAAACTTAAAATTTTTTTATATTGAAGTAAAACTTCTTTAGGCGCGGCATGGGTGTAAACCTGTACAAATGCAACGAAAATGAGTTACGGCAAGGTCGGTGCCAATGATTCGTCATTCGCTCTCGATGAGATTATTTCTATTATTTATGGGGGACGGGATAAAATATTCTTTCGATCCAGACATTTTTTATTAACTCAAGATTTGTACCAATATTTAACCTTAAAATGTAATGACATGAAACACCGAAAAATGAACAATGTGCTTCACGATTTTGGTGACGTACGCACGTATAAAGTCACGCCAATTGTTTTTCAATGAGTCACGCATACAAAGAAACCTCGCATAAATACGACGATCAAGTAGAATCGACCCGTAAAGAAATAATCTCATCGAGAGCGAATAACGAATCATTAGCACTCGACCTTGCCGTAACTCATTTCCGTTGCATTTTTACGGATTTACACCCATGTCGCGACTAAAGAAGTTTTACTTCAAAAATTTAAGTTGCAATTGGTAACATATTTGTGATCTAAATTTTCAAGTAAAAGTGGACATTACTACTGCAAACTTACGATCCTACACGAGTTCGTGTGGCTTTAACCATTACGCCATAAAACATCCATAATCAGGTCATATTAGATTAACTAATACCACAAATAGAATACAGTTACAATTATTAGAAACCAATTACACTTTGTACGCAAATCAAAGTTTTAAACTGACATCCAAAGAGTTGTATGGCATGTGTCTGTCTTTAAAGCTTTTGCAGATATCATCTGCCCACACAAGCATGTGTTTCACTTTATAGGAAACTATCACAACTGCCATAAACAAACATCACGAACATTATTCAACAATAGTTGTATTATATAACAGCCGTGCAGCATTTCATAATAACTATTTGCTCAGTTATAATTCTAAAATGCTCCATTTGCTCATATATGGCTTTTGTCGCCGTGCAATGACTTGAATATGCATGAAGAGCGTTCAGACGAGTTGAGATAAAGCACCGCCGCCGTGTGTAGGAAGTTAACGGCTCATCAACTTCCCTGTTATTCACGTGTACAGCTCTGGCAAAATATTATATTGCATAGTCATGCACCAGAGGTGGCCAACCATGGTAGAGGATATAGAACATTTGAGGCGGAAGTCAGAAAATAAAATGGAGATTAAATTTCACTTACCCATATCTAAAATATCAATATCAAGAAGCTATTTGTTGTACAAGCTTCGCATGAACAATTTAGTCAATGCTTGCAACCGTTGGATTATCATACTAAAGTAACGTTTCATTATGCAGGGTCTATGGGCCTATATCATACTTGGAACAATAACCACACACCTAGATTTGCTCGAGAACGAAACATGCATTTATTTGAGTTTGTATGGTCTTAAAGCAATGGGCTATGGGGCACCACTTCATACCACTTTATATTTGCTTATCTATGGCTACCACATAAAAGTCCAACCAAATACCTCTCCAATTTTATAATCCACTATGATTTGAAAATATCTTACGTAGATGAAGTAATTCAAGGCAGAAGCAACTCTCATCTATCAAAAATTGAGAAACATCCAAACAAGGAAATAAGACTAGTTGCAAATATATAAGCTATGAGATGGTTAAAAAATTTTAGACAGTGGATCTAAATGAATTTTGCATTCTTTGAATAAAAATTTTGCAAAAAGAGATACATGTCCGACTCACATGCCGGAGATCGTTGGTTCGATTCCAGGCTCTTCCTAATAAAATAACGAGTTGTAATATGAGTTTGTATATGATATTATGTAATTGTTATTGAATAAACTAGTATGTAAAGTATGTAAATATAAAAGTTGTATGAAAACAAAAACCAGTATCAAGTAAATATTTCGACACAATTTAAAGAAGACCCGTGAAATCCGTGGATAGATAGATATCTATGTACATTAACAACATAAGGGTACCTACATTTTCAAGTGAAAACCAAAAAGGCTACCCAAGTAAGTATAAAATTTGAGACCTCGGCTTGCAAATCCAAAGTTCAGCTCGTACTACAAGACTCTTAATTCGAAAATAATTCTAAAATATTTTTCTATGATATTTGAAAATGAATGAATTTGCAAGATATTTCGATAAATCAAATAATAATGATTGAAAAATGTATCAATTAATTATAAAATAAATGAGTTCGTATATTTAAAAAAATATCAGAAATATAAAAATTGCCTGGCTTTTAATTAAATATAATTCATACTTCTAATTCCAATTCACTCAATTGGTATTTTGAACTCAATTTTAATGGATTTACTCTAAGATCAAATTGTGTGGTTTAATTAATATTTAATTAAATTTACGTAAAGCTGAATATTTTTAAATATTCAGTATCATACACATGTATTTATATAATACCCATTGTTAGAAGTTTAATTTGAAGCGCGTAATTTTGAACAAAACTCCAAGCACTAAGAAGGTTTCAAAGAAAATACAAAGCATTTAATTGAAAAATTTAAACATAATGGTATTTAAACATATGGCAGTCATGTTTCATTTTAGAAATATATAATATATATATATATATATATATATATATATACAAATTTATTAAAGGTTTAACGTTCAATTGCTACTAGTAGTATTTGAAACATGAAACCTTCTCAGTACTTGGAGTTTTGTTCAAAAGTAGGCGCTCCAAATTAAACTTCTAACAATGCAATTTGAAATGTATTTGAAATATTTAAGAACCATTTGAATGAGTTTAACCAAAGAAGTATTAAATAAATATTATTGTAAAATTATGGTACTGAATATTTAAAATTATTGGAAAAAAATTAAGGATTTAGTGAATTAATATTTAATTTGGTTTGAATAGCTAACATAATTGAAAAAATATAAATATTCAGTATCATAATTATACAAAAAATTTATACAGAAAGTTTCATAGAATGCATTGTAAAGTTTGGAGCGCCTACATTTAAACAAAATTCCAGCTCTTGGAGGTTTTAAAGAAAATGGAAAGCATTTGATTAATAATTTCATAGATAATAAATTAACTAAACATACGACAGTCAAGTTCCATTTTAGGATTATTTATAGACAAAATTGATAAATGTTTAATACTCAATTGCTGCTAATAATATTGCTAAAGGAAATTTATGGGTTTAGTGAATTAATATTTAACTAGGTTGGATAGCTAACTAAGTTAAATAATTTTGAAAATTCAATGCCATAATTATACAAAATGTTTATATAATATTATATTGTTTCAACTGTATTGAAAGGTTATTGAATATTTCAAATACGTTAAAAACAAAGCATTGTTGGAAGTTTAAAATTGAGCGCCTATTTTCAAACAAACCTTCAAGTACTAAAAACGTTCCTAAAAATTAGCGATTTTAAAGATAATCAAAAATCTAAGCATAGAACATTCAAAATTCATAAATTTATTCATAAGTCAAACTAATAAATGCTTATGTTCAAATTGCTGCAAATAGTATTGGAAAAAATTTAAGAAGGCATTGTTGGGACATTAAATTGAAGCGCCTATTTTTAAACAAACCTTCAAGTTGTAAAAAGGTTAAAAACTGATAATTTAAAGATAATCACATAACTAACCATATGGCAGTCAAAATTCATAAGATTATTTATATTGAAAGATTATTGTATTGAAAAAAAATGAGAAGGCATTGTTGGGAGATTACATCGAAGCGCCTATTTTCAAACAAACCTTCAAGCACTAATACTTGTTCTAGAAAACTAATAATTTTAAAGATAATATAGCATATGACTAAATAACTAAGCATATGACAATCAAAATTCACAGGATTATTTATACACAATGACAGAAAAGATTTAAGGGTTTTGTTTTTATGAATAAATACCCGCCATTATTATAGCAAGTAGCTTTCGTAGTCAAAACGTCAAAACCAAAATAAAATTTTTCCTAATAAGATATTTTTACAAATTGAATACACAGAAATTTGTGACTTACCAAGTGCTTATACAATAATTTCACTAATTGTACAGTTTTATATTAAAATTAGCGCTAAATACTTGTTCACAAGAACTGTCAAAACAATGTCAGTGTCAACACACTATCAAAATAAAAAAATGTAATCTAACTCAAATTACGCTAATGTCATTTCTTCTAATGTCAACACGAATGAAACACAAGAATTTATATTTATTATTACTGAAAATGCAATAAATATTCGACCAGAAACTTTATTTATCTGCTCGGTGACACAATGTGTTCTACGTGCCCATACATTTTGCAATGACGTTTACGTGATGCCTTCGAAAATTCAATATCTTTCACTACAAACTGATATTTTAGAAATAGATAGAACTAACGACATAAGTTTTTGTTATCAATAAACCGACACTAAAAAAAATACACATAAATAAAAAACTAATACTGAATCATAGATAAACAAGTATAATGTACTAAATAAATTATTATAAACACTATAGGTTATGTCATTGTTAGTACAAAACTCCGGTAATTGTTCAATAGTTCTGACAGCTGCCGCAATAGCGCTAGTGTCGCGTTTAACTTCACACAAAAGAAACCTGTTTTATCGACATTTTCAAAATGGTAAAACGTCAAAGTTATTATGTATTATGTAGTTTTCCCGAAACTTTATTACGGTGCTGTTTGATTGTATTGTGAGTTAATAATTTTGCTAAAATTTGTGCAACTTGTGTTGTTACTGTTTATGTTTAAAGATCATTTTGTTTACCGTTATTATCAATCATTTATCATTTACCATATAACGACTTATTACAAGTGTATAAACTAACGTTTGTGTAGTGTATAAACAATGATGGCGCCAAATTATAATTGTGAGGAATAATTTCTGCTGTCATTAAGGTATGAAAATAAATATATTTGCAATTACAATTTAATAAAGTAAAGCTATAAATTATTGATTTTTTTACCGTTATTATCAATCATTTATCATTTACCAAAATAACGACTCATTACAAGTTTTAAACTGACGTTTGTGTAGTGTATAAACAATGATGGCGCCAAATTAATTGTGAGGAACAATTCCTGCTGTCATTAAGGTATGAAAATAATATTTATTTGCGATTGCAATTTAATTAAGTGAAGCTGTAAATTATGAATCGAATTTGTATTTTCTGCGTACGAATATGTTAATTGGAAACATATCGAATTTCGATGAAATGGGTATATCATATATAAACCATATATAATATCATCATATAAGTATATACCCATACTATATGCATATATATTATATATATATATATATATATATATATATATATATATTCTAAGAAACATTTTCTGTCGATTTTTGTCATGCAAAGTGCAAAAAATTACGTTTTTTGCAATTTTTGTATTACGGACCTCTCAGGGGGGGGGGGGCAGTGGGTGGTTCGGTCTCCCAAAGTTTGTGGGGTCGGTCATACAATTGGAATCAATTGGGGCACTCTAAATGGGTCAAATCGGATTTTTTTTTAAATTATCCTTATAGTTTGGATCAATGCACGGGACATCAGAATTTATTTTAGAGGTATGGTTTCTTCAGTAAAGTCTCTTATTTTGATACCTAGTATCTGAAAATCATATTAGCCTAATCAATTTTTTTTAACCAGATGGTGATAAATATGTTGATTCGATAAAATATTTCTTAACAGGAATCCATCCAGATAACGAAATAGAAAGAAAACTAAAATATGTTTCTTGAAATCATTTTACTAGATCCATATGTTTCGAGTCCCAATTTGACTCTACCTTACTGAAAACAAAACCACAAAAAACTACATGAGAAATTATGTTAAATTTATCATAAAATAAGCATAGAAAATATTGTAAAACAAAGTGAAAACCAGAGTTCATTTTATTCTTGCTTTAAATATTTTTATGTCAGCTTTACTTATGTGTAATTTCTTATTTCTATAGTTTTACTGATTTTATAGTTGCTTATTTTATGATCATCTATATATTTTTCTTATGTTATTTTTTGTAGTTTTTTATACTGAAAAAGAACAATGATTTATTTATTGGCATTTGAGAAAATTTAACATAAAAATGAAATATGACTATCAACAGTGATGTGATGTTTATTTTACATATCACTGCAAAATGATTTTTGGTTTTATTTCATTTTGATTCAATTTTATTAAATATAATATGTTGTCTTTTTTAACGATAAATCTGTTAATCTGTTCCTTTAAACTGTGTATTTTATTTAAGTAAATGGTGATTTTCACATAGAGAAAACGTGAAAATAGATGTAAACGAATGGAATTCTATTAAAATTATTAAGAAACCTAATTTAGATTTTTTTGATATCTAGAAGAGTTGCTATTGAAAAGATAAGAAAATTGAAAAATATAAGATTATAGATTTTACTCCTAAGATTGCTTACTGAATGTCCCTTTTGTTTACTGTGGAAGGACATATTGCAATTATTAAAAAGAGAAAATAATGCTAATCTTACCCAAATTAACGATTTAGAGTTTATCTGTCGACTTACCTGAAATAAAAGAAAAAAAATTAGTCACAGAAAATATTAACAATTCAACATTATTAATTATTAATTTTTTGCTTATTTGCCCTCCTTTATGAAAGCATATGTTCTTCAATTTAATTAATTAATTACATCATGATATTAAAAACAAAAAAGCTATGTGTTCATCTCTTATTGAAACAATATTTTAATTATGATTAAATAATTCTTTTTTCAAGTTCAGATCTCGTTTTAAATTTAGAACAATCACAAAATTATGCTTAAAAAACTTCATATTTCTTTAGAAATTTACAAATTGGCATGCAATTTTTTTTTTCGCTTTGAACTTGGAATCAATTTTTTTTAGTTTTCACAGTTTATTTAGCCCTGTTTATTTTCCTCGCATATTCAGAAATCTTAGTATCTTAATATCTGTAAACATTAACATTTTGTAACATTTTCATATCTTTGATTGCATGAGTTCATATACAATAACTAGATTATTCGTAAAGCAATTTTTTCTTACTACAGAAAATTTGATTAAATTGTTTGCATCCAATTTTACTCTATAATTGTGTATATATTGTGAGAGAAGATTTAGCAAATCTCGTATATGATATATCGCTAGTACATTTTGGATGCAGTATTTTCATTAGTTGTCATACTATTAATATGACAACTACTGAAAATACTGCTAATATGATATTAATTACAAATTACTAGCAATTAAGCTTGTTTCACGGTTAATTTCACTATACATCTTCATAAAAATATGAATGTTTCATAAGTTTCTGAACTGTCTGCCAATTTTAGAAATTTAGAAATAAGAAAGAAAGACCACAGACAGTCTTTCTTTTTTTAGAAAAATGTCTAGATATGTTTTAATCATGATGATATCAAATTTTGCCTTGATAATAAAAAAATGAAATAATGTGAGTCAATCTACATTTAAATTAACCAACATTTAAATTAACCAACATTTAAATTAACCTACATTTAAGCTGAAGATGCATTATAGACACCATTGTTTAACTGTTCTATTAAAATCTTAACTTGGCAATTTTGATGTAGAACAAGTACCTCATTGATGAAATCAATCGTAAATTTTATCAGTTAATCAAATAATTAATATCTTGTTACCATTAGATTGTTAGTTAGCTGTTTCATACAGTTTTAGTTAGCTTAACTCTTGCCACAACACTACCAGGGCAAGATGAAAAAAGAAATTCATGTTACATTAAAATATATCAATTTTCAAAATCTCTGACAATTGTCAGAAGATTTTGTATCTTCAAAGTCATTTTTTACTTGTAGATTTTTGACTTTTTGTGAAATTTTACTTATGATACAAATATTGAGAATTATTTTTCCACATTTATCAGTCTTCATATACGTGTACAATTGTGTTGGCAATTGTATAAATTCTCTGTGTAAATGTGCAAGTAGCAATTGCGCAGTCATGTTCTGGCCACTCGCCAAAATCCAAAAAGATATATATTTTAGTGAAAAAGTATTGGAGCAGAATTAAGTAAGCAAAGAGCGCTAGATGAAACTCGATATTCTCTCTACTCTGTATGGGCGAATATGGAATATAATAAAACAATTCCGGCGGCGGAACCTGGAACAATAGGTGATGCTGAGGTTTGCAGCGTGGTTAAAAAGATTCCGTTTTCAAATAAAAAAATATTGTTATGGGGAATATATATATATATATATATATATATATATATATATATACTAGATGACCCGACAAACGTTGTCCTGTACCCACGTCTACAATTTTTTAACATCCTATACTAATATTTACAATTTACCTAAAAATAATAATTATTGTTTTTTAAATTACTCTTTACACCAAAGGTGGAATGATAAATGTTAAATAAGAAAAAAAGATGTTAAATGTAGAACTGCTTTAAACAAAACGATGAGTGTCAATTCTCACCATATATTGGAAATTAAAGTCTTTCATACGGTATAACAAATTCAGAAAAAATTAATATATAGTATCCGCGATAAAAGTGCAATATTACCCAAAATAATTGCTCCAATAATGTTGCTTATATTTTTTATAATTTCGTTCCATATTTTAAATGGTACTTGATAATTAGAATATCTGAATTACATTTTTCTTAGTAATAATTTAATATATATTATTACCATTTTTATTTCTAGCGTCTCCCCCACCCCTCTTATTATTTTGCCTGATTTAACAGTTTATTTTTAAAATTAATTTTATTAATTAATATTTATCTTTTGAAACATTTTACTAATTTATGTTGGGCATTTTATGCGATTTATTCTATTGGGCAAACCATAGAGAGCTAAAAAATTGTAGTTTTTCATTGTTAAGCATAACCATAATATAACACCGGTGCATCATGTTGGATTATTTAAATTTATTTTTTTATTATTTAAGATATCCAAAAATTGCATGTTAAACTTCTCCTAATTGATATATCGTAAAGGACAAAAGATATGTATTCATCTTCACATTCCCATTTGTTGTTTTGAAGTGAAATTTCTAACGTATTTTAAAAGTATTGTGCAAAGAATAGCAAAACATGCAAAGAAATTATAAAGTTCATGAATTATATTGAAATAAAACTATATTAAAAATTTCATATCCGAACCGGTCATATCAAGATAGGACCGGCCCTGATTATCACTTAATTATATATTTTAAGTAAATTAATTTGCCAAATACTGTTCATATGTGTTTCATTCAATCTGCCATGCATACACTGTATCTTATATTATTTTAATTTCTAGCACATCTCAGCTGCATTTTGGCAATAATAATGTAAACATTTCATTTTTCTTTTTCATAATCATGAATTTATTATACATATTCTAATATTGTCTAGAATTATACATATTCTACTATTGTCTAGAACACTCATAAGTAAATTGAAATTTTTGGAAGATGACAGTTTTCATTTATTTTCAATGCCAAACATTTTTTTTCAATAGCAATCAGAATACAGGACAATTCTATGAGCTATGGAAATGTCATTCGCTCGCACACATACTCACACACTTTCAAACACACATATAAATTAATCTGTTAGTTAGAGAATCACTTCAATGAGTGATTTTACTCTTCTGTTCATATAAAGCTGTGGTAGTTCTAAGGGTCCTCCATATTATCTTTGGGGAGCTTCTTCTTCAGTCTTCTTGAAGTTGGTGTCTCAAGAAGCTGAGTGACTATATGGTTTGTATGATGTTCTAATTTATGAAAATGTTTGACACTGTTGATTTGTATAAATCTGTTTATAAATTTAATATTGATATCGTCGTTTAAGGTTTTATTGCTAATGAACCGCGGAGCATCATTAATCTGCCTTAATATTTTTGATTGGGCACGTTGCATTAGCACTATGTTGGATTTGCTCGCACAGCCCCACAATTCTATGTCATAAGTCATATTGGTTTTATTACTACCTTGTAAATTAAAAGTTATTGTCAATAGATAGAATTGACAATGCCTCAAATATTTTCAATGCCAAACAATGACATGTCGTTTTTTACAATTGTTTCCATTCATTTCTACAATATTACTATATTTTTATAATCACATACCTCCTAAAAAATTCCTTGACAAACTTTAGAACGATTTATCAAAATCCGAATAATCGTTTAGGAGCAGTTTATTTACATACATCATTACATAATAATTTTATATATAAAATATATTATATTCAGGAAATAGTTTTATATTAATTTGGCAATACCTTTATTGATATCTGTGTGAAATTTTACGAAAATCGGTTCATTGATGTAGTTATGCTTCATTCGTAGTTATTGGTTCATGATAGTATATGCTTCTAAAATTATTCAACAAAAGCCGAACATTTAGAATAAGTTGCAAAAGGTCTTTGGCGAGAAATCAATGTCAAGAACAAGTGTTTTTGATTGGCACAAATTGTTCAAAGAAGGCCGAGAGCGCAACCACATCAAAGACGACCAAGAACATCTACTGATCCACAGAATGAGAGAATTGATGCTGCAAAATCGTCGATTGAGCTTGCTAATTTTGTTGTAATTTCAATTGAGTCAATCACCATTTTGAAAGTTATTTTTGCACCACGATAATGCACCGGCGAATACTGCACTCGTTATTCGTGACAATTTTGCTAAAATCGTTCCGGAACCACCGTTTTTTCATGATTTAGCATCGTGTGACTTCTGGCTATTTCTAAACTGTAAATACCATTGCGTGGACATCGTTTTGCCTCGTCTGAAGAAATAAAAGCCGAGTCAAAGAAGAAACTGCTGTCCATTCCGGAAGACGAGTATAAAAATTATTTGAAAAGTGGCAAAAGCATTGGAATGGTTGCATTGCATTTGAGAAGGAATATTTGAGAGGGATCAATTAGATTCAGAAGGATTTGAAAGATTTCAAAAGTCTTACTCATATTTGTGCACAGTAGTATATACAGATTAGGGCGCAGCACAAAAATCCAATTTTATCATAACAAATAACACATATCAAAAAATCAATTATCTGACTATGTTCAGTAAAACTCCAAGCTAATTCGTCAATTTAGAAATATGTTTTTTTTTGCTGTTTGTTTTTTTGAAATTTATTATAAAAACCTAGGATTCAGTATACAGTAATAATAATAGAACTTAACTACATATATATAAAAAATGGAAATATGTGTGAAACCAAGTAGTAAGGGTTTGCCACCTCAAAGCATTGTTTTTTTATTCTTTTTATTTGTGTATATAAAACACATATAACCCTCCAATTTCATGCTCTTACCACAAACCGCTATTTCGAAAGAATTTATAATCATTACATCATTTTTTATCTCGAATTCTGTCAGTGAACGTTTTCGACTGAATTTCGAATGAGATATTTTCAGCTTATGAAAAAGCTCAGTTTTATATAAACAAATTAATTTCATTAAGGACTGTTCAACTTAAATACTTATTTTTTGAGGTACATAATTTTTACACGATTTACTTTTAATTAACTTCATTTTATAAAGTAGAATTAGCTCTACTGCTTTGTTGTGCTATATAAATTTTAATACTTGAACTTTGCTTTGAATATATAGTTTGTTCCATCTATTTATGAAATATATGATCTTATCATATATAAGAATGCACTGATGCAGCAGGTTAGAGCATGAAAATCGATAATAACATAAGGTTTTCTGTATTTTTATATACTTGCTCGGAATATATAAAGCACAGTTTGATTAGCTTTATTTTCCTTTTTTTCTATGAAGTTATATTCGCCCCGGTACGAGTAAATTATTTTTAGTAACAATATAATATATATTATTATATTTTTTGGCTCAATGGAATTGAAAACATTAATGAAAAGTTTTAGGCTTATTAGCTAATCATAAAGAAACGGTTCAGCCAATTCTGGCACCATAAATAAATGAGAATCCATATCAAATATAATCAAATGGCTTTTAAATTGAAGCATAAACGTTTCAGATTTTCTATCAAAAACAAAGTTTGGGATGAAAGAAAGACAGCACAAATTGTTTTTAAGAAGTTATCTCAGATCATTCAAATCGGATGCTCCGTTCTTTCAAAAAATTGATTTCTATTTTCTGCACTCTTTTCTCTGTAACTCCGAAACGGCTGGACCTGCCGTCGAAATAAAAAATCGAACCATTCAAATCGGTTGATCCGTACGCCCGAAAACGAGGAAGAAAATTTGTATTCATACATACATACACACACACATACACACACAAATCCATTATTTCTGAGGTATGTCAAAATGTTCAGAAACCTCCAAAACGTGAAGAATGTAACGTTTGGACGATTACAATAACTTACCCCACGAGAAGTTAAAAATAAAAACATATTCTCATGTTTCAAAATTATGTTATTTATTCCAGAATAAAATGTGTCCTTTCACCTTAATATAACATTTTACCTCGATTCTGTCGACACAAACAATGCACACAGTTCAATAAAAGCGCCATAGTCAACTGGCTAATAAACCTATCAAAGCATATTTATTCTACGTCACTTGGAGCTTATCTTTTACAAATTTACTATTATATTATAGTGTCCTTTATAAATAAACTCACCTAATATGTGTAATCCTAGCTTTAATAATACGTACCTACATGTTAATAATATATCAAGGATAATCTTATTTCCGCCTCAAATCCATTGTAAGAACACTGTTATGAACGATCGTGTGTCACAGTGAGCTTTAAGCTCTAAGCTCGTTAGCTTACGCTGAATTACTTGTCTATAACACGGTTCAAAGCACAAACGTATAGAGGTGGGTAAATGATATACAAATACATATAGTACATTTGTTTTAGGACTTCTGATTGTAATCGTAATGATATAATATGTTGTTTTGGTATTTAGAAATAACATGTCATGAATTTACTATGTATAGATACTAACAAGAAGCAAATGAAGTTGACGCGTCTGGAATTTTGATGGTAGTGTTCATAGTCAAAACAAACTTGTTAAAATATTAGAGTCCTGTGAGAAGTGGTATGATAAATTACACCTGCAGTGTTTCCTATCGACATATCATAAATTTTAGGCTTGTTAACTTCCCGAAGGAGAATATTATGTTTTCATCAAAAAATCCGATTCGCTAATTTTATGTTTTCTCGACGTTTCAAGACATTCTGAATCGAATGAGACCAAATTTGGAAAAAGTATGCGTGTGTGTATGTATGTGAACAGATTTTTGGCCGAAAATCGACGTTTTCTCAAAAAAAGCTGGACTGATTTGAAAAATTTAAAAGCCATTCGATGTATCTCGATGAGAACTCTCGTTTGTCAGTTTTGTGCGACGATCTGCCGAGACGTTTCTTTGTAATTTGGAAAAAAGTGTTTAACTTTTCGTCTATATTTAAGCCCATACTAGCGAATGGATTTAAAAAAATCAAAAACTGTTCGAAAGATATTAGTTGGAAATGATACTGATTAGTTTTAGATGAAAATCTACGGAGCGGTTTTCTTGTAATCAACTGTTGAAAAACTAGTGGGGTTAAATTCGCTATAAAATATCTAATAATTTGATGTGCATATGTCTAATGATCATTTTTGACCGCCAAATGGCTTTTTTACTTTCTTCTTAGATGAAAGTACTGCTGTAACTTTTTCTGATACAGCAACTACATCACGTCAATTGCACATTAATGAGTCTGCATATAATGTGACTAATAATGTGACAAGAACTGATCTTTTGCAAGAGTCAAATGAAGTATTTGAACTTCCATATAAAGACTTCAATTTGTTCAGGAATGCACGAAAATTGTTTGAAAAACAATTTACAAATGATAGCTTTGGCTATGTATGTTTTGTATGTGATCGACTTTGGTTTCAAAGTGACTTAAAAATATCAAATGATGCTCAAAAACAATTTCTTAATACTTGTCTTTTGAATATTGGTTCAAATAATCAGGTTCGATGTCAAACTTGTCGAAAGGTATTAAATTCGGGTAAAATTCCCACTTTGTGTAAATTTAACATGTTTGTATTACCACCTATACCAAATAATCTACCTAAACTAGATACTGTATCTGAAAGGTTAATTTCACCTAGGTTGTGTTTCATGCAAATTAGACGATTGCTACATGGAAATGGACAACTTGGAATATTTACCCAAATTATAAATATGTCTGTTGACGTTAATAATATGGTTAATTTATTACCTCGTAATATTGATGATGATCATTGCATTGACATTTACATAAAAAAGAAAATGATTCGTAGATCAAGCTATGTGCAGGGCTTGATAAATAAAACAAATATAAAAGATTAGCTTCAATTTTTTAGGCAAGACAAGATATTACAACTGTTCAAAGAATGAGATTATATCGCCAGTGAAAAAGCAAAAAAATACAGACAGTAAAAGAATGTATATTAATTTTAATTACATGAAGTTCTTCAAACACAATTATTACATGATGAGTGAAGTTACGAAAACAATATTTGTTTAGGCGTTGTTTAACATGATCCACTATGTGGAACGAATATTATAGAATTCATTAATCAGCAATTACTTTAAACCGATCATGTCATATTTCAAGTATGACTTTGATTTCATTATTGTTTTTAAATATTATACATATTTTTAATGCAATCATAATTATATAATTTATAATTTATCATTATATAAATGTGTATAATGATTGACGACACTAATAAATGTATGCATCACGAGTGTTACCATATTACTAATAAACATTATTCAAAATTGTTATATGATGTATTTAATTTACTTAACTTAAATTTGCTACTTTGTACGATAGCAAATAAGTTTTACTTCAATCGCGTGTGATCCTTACGCGCACTCTTTTTAATTTATTAAGTTGATTATTTACACATACCGAGAAGTTTATGTAAGGCAAAATACCAATAGCAACTAGTTTAACTTGCTTACTTGTGGTTGGGGTAAAAATAACTCACTGAACCGATATCCTGGTAAAGGCATAAAACAATATAATTGCTCAAAGTCAAATTGGACCTTTGTGCCCCGCCATACCATACTTCAAACTATATAGCATAATTTCGTTCATATAAAAATGAAGTTATTGATCAATATTTTTGAATAGATTGTATTAACAACAGTATGCTGGTTATGACTTGGCAAGAATGCTACAAAGATTCTATATACTAAAAATTCTTTTAATAACCATAAAATTATGTATTTATAGTAACAAAATATTACTAAGGTAGAGGTCGTACAGTAGATTGTATCTAGAAGAAAAAGCAGTAAAAATGATGCTCTCGTACCAACTGCCTGCCTTTGGACAGAACTCATTACTCAGTATACACCAGTAAAAAATCGTCAATAATTTACCCTAAACTAATTTAGCAAATTATTTATCTTTCGCTTGCAGTTAGTCATGTGATACATCTTCTTTTTTTACATAGCATTTGTAGATGATCGGATGAAGCTTTACGAGATTCTCATGGAAATGAAGCTTGAGCGCTTTGCGGCGATAAAATGCCTACTTTATAGGGGCTATAGGCGACACAAAATCAATATAGGTCATTAGGTGCAACAGCAAATTTACGTAAATGGTTCAGCTTTAGAAAAATATGTACACGCACGTATTTATAAGGTAGAAAAACGACAGTGTAATTTATAGCAGAGTACTTTTGATAAATCTTCATTTTGTTCTTTTTTCACTTTTGCGCTTGCCATAACAATGCTTCGTTATATTTCTGTTTCATCGGGGAATTAGTTCGGTGCGCCTGAAATCCTGTACGAAAACTTGTATCCATATATACATACATTCACACACACATTCATATTTTCTAAAGTATACACAAATGTTCTGAAACCTTTGAAGCGCAAAGATATTTAAATAATTCTATTTTAATTTTTGAAACATTAAAGTAAAACTTCTTTAGGCGCGACTAGAGTGTAAATCCGTACAAAAGCAACGGAAATCCGTTACGCCCGAATAGTTAATTGTTCGTCATTCGCTCTCGATGAGTTCATTTCTATACGGGTCGATTGTGATTAGTCGTCGTGTATGTGAATAGAGATCTGTCGTTGTATGCGTACCGGCATCAACGTGGTATGCGTTCCGATATCAACAAGAAAATCGGCATAGATAAATAAACATTTTAAAGTTACATCGTAGGACAAATCTTGATTTAATGAAAAATGCCTGAATCAGAAAATATTTTACCCTGTTCCTTGAAATTAATAAAACAAATTAAACATTTGTGCCGTGTTTATTTTTTAGATATTATTTCTATATTATTTGTAGTTTCTATAAATCTTTGATGTTATTAAAATGGAAAATATTTTTTAGGCAAGACAGATATTACAGGTGTTCAAAAAATGAGATTATATCGCCAGCGAAAAAGTAAAAATACAAGCAGTCAATGAATGTATGTTAATTATAATTATATGAAGTTCTTCAAACACAATTACATAATGAGTAAAGTTGCAAAACAAATATTTGTTTAGACGTTGTTTAACATAATTCACTGTGTGAACGAATATTATAGAATTTATTAAACAGCAATTACTTCATTGCTCTAATGAAGGTTATTACTAAATGCTAATTACAATGACAAACCGATAATGTCATATTTGAAACAATTATATTATTGTTTTCAAATATTATACATATTTTTAATGCTATTATAAATATTTAATTAAGAATTTATCATTATATAAATGTGTATAATGGATTACACTAATAAATGCGTGTATCAAGAGTGTTACCATATTATTAATAAATATTATTCAAAATTGTTATCTATTTTGCGATTGCTATACCTTACCCTACGGGAAGTTAATCGTTTTCAAAATATTCAATAGTATATTGAGTATCTAGATGAGACTCAATATAAACCTTAGCCTGTAAACAACTATAAATTTCTTTATTATTTGTCTGCTTTACTAATTTCGTTCTATTATCGCAACCATACAAAGTATCTAGAAAATTAGTTCACAACGGCGTCCTATGTACATACATTCTATTCTATACTCTATCCACGCTGCAGCAATCTATTTTAAAACCCATCGCTAGATAAGATCTATCGAATGCGGTTGCTTTACTTTGCTTTCTAGAATCACATTGCGAAATCCTTGGAGACCAATTACAACACTCGATGTTTGAAAACACGAAGAATTAACATGAACATGTATAAGTATATGTTGATGTATGTTTTTACTTGGGATACAAACTATCATTATTTAATCATTATTTGCAATCTAATATTTTTTTATATCTTTAATCAATAAAAATAACGAAGAGTTAAGTTGCATACGTCGTACACCCTAAGAAAATAATGCTTCAATACTTAGTGCAATCAATTTCGAGAATAATTTTAGCGTTTGTATGATTCTAGACAAATCAGCCGATATGAATGATTCAAGAAATATTCGATTCCTGTTCATATAAAAACAGGTCCTGTCGTCGGGGCAAAGAATGCATTAAATTGTCATTGAGCTTTTGCGAGAACGAGGCACCCGATTAGATCGATTCAAAAAACATTCAATTCACATTGATGGCGAGTCGCACTGGTTAGGTTTTGGATGAGACAGGTTCAACTGTTTGGGAGATACAGAGCACAAATGCTAAAAATGCAAGTTTTAGTTTTGCAAGATTCGAAAAATAATTTACTTGTGTAACCGAATTGAAGGTAATTACATTTTGCCAAGGCAGGTCCAGCGGTTTTGGAGATGCAGAAAAAATTAAAATTGGTTGGTCAAATATGATCTTTACAAATAATTATTGTTCATTCACATATAAGTAGAAATAGTTGGAAAAGGATACAGGTCTACAGGTAGAGAAGTATAGAGGTATAAAGTTACACAGGTTAAAAGATAATAAAGTAGAAAATAAAAGTAAATAAGTAAGCAGATTGGCAGTTAAAATTGGTAGATTGGTAGACACGTAGGCAGCTTGACAGTTAATACGTAAACAGGTAATTAGGTAAAACAGTAGAAAAAAACATGTAAATGGATATACTGGTAATCTGATAGAGAGGTTTGATGATAAACAAGTAGATCGGTAGGTGGGTAAACAGGTAGACAGGTAAATAGGTTAACAGGTTGACAGATAAACAGGTGAAAAAGTAGACATGTAAATATGTAGACATATAGACAAGTACAGAGGTGAATAGGTAGATGCGAGTAAATGTAGAGAAGCAGACAGATGGAGAGCCAGATAGGTAGACAGGTAGATCATATATAATTAAACTAGCTGTAAGTGGAATTCTGTCTTAAGGCAATTAAGGCATCGTGCCTTAAGGCAAATTGCTGGAACTTCCCGTACCAAAAATTATTATTTTTTTAAAAACGATTAACATTTTTGAAAAAAAAATTACTTTGAAAAAATAAGATTTTTGAGAAACTAAATTGGACAAAAAATTACTTTTTTTTGAAAAAAATTTAAAAAAAAAAAATTTTTTTTTTTAATTTTTTTTTTTTTTGAAATTTTTTTTTTTTTATTTTGACATATTGTGGAAGATCTGAACTTTCTTTTCAAAGCAATCAATCGTACTGCTTTAACTGCATAGGGACAAAATATAAAGCGCGTAAGCGCCGCGTCGCTGTCTAAAGCATAAGCATTGGTACGGAACCCATAGGAATGTTAACAAATTGTATACTTATTGTTAAAATCTCTATAAAATATCTGATAATTTTATGAGCATATGTCTAATGATCATTTTTGACCGCCAAATGGCTCATTTTTTTACTTTTTCCTCCATATCTCCGAATCCGCTAAACCTACCTTCATGAAAATTTTATCGATTCTTCATCTTGTCAATACAAGTGAAATGTATTTTGAATTATTCAAATCGGACGCTCCGTTCTCTCAAAAACTGAGCTACCGTTTTCGGCACTTTTTGCCCCGTATCTTTGGAACGGCTAGACCTGCCTTCGCCAAAAACTAATCAGCACGTCTCCTTATCAATACGAATCGAATGTTTTTTGAATTATTCAAATCGGTTGACCCGTGTTCCCGAAATCGTCGACGAAAATTTGTATCCGCACATACATACACACACATACATACATACATACACACACACACACACACACACATACACACACACACACATACATCCATTTTTTGTAAGGTATGCCAAAATGTTCAGAAACCTCTGAAACGTAAAGATATATAAAATTTTCATTTTCGATTTTTTTGCGATTACTATAACTTGCCCTACGGGAAGTTAAAAAGTATTATCGATTGCGTCGGTTATTTACACATATCGCTTACAACTATTTTTCAATTATTTTTCAATTTTTAATTAACACATAGATGACAATTTTTAATTATAAATCAGAATTCTTAACGTAAATGTTCAAATATTGATCTTGGAGATTGAAATTATGATGATAATAAAAAGTTCAGCAATCTTATAAAATTACTGTATTTGTCAAAAGCTCTTTACAGCTGATTTCTTTTTTATCATATAGTTACTTGATACAGATTTTGACATTATCTATACAAATCTAATAAATTTCATATAAAGGTAATGAAAATAGAATTTTGTTATATGCTAAAATAGTAGGAAGTAAAACTGTAGAATGAATAATTTTTCAATTCTCAGCACAATTTCTCAATGGCCTAAATACATTAGTAATCAATTTTGTTTTAGCTTTATATTATTTCAAATTTTTTTTCTTTAACTAATCTAATATTGCTTTCTACTGAGCATCTACAACCACGAAAAAAGGCATTTACTTCATTCAAAAATATTCCAATAAAAAATTTCTCGACCTGTGACTTTTAATTTGTTAATTATAAAATTTTGTTGATAAATGCTTTGGAATGAATCGAAGTGAATCTTGATGATATTAAAGTTCATGTGTTAAAGCAAACTTTCAACATGTCACATACTAATGTTTTTCTTAAAAGCATTATTTCTAATTGAAGATTATTGTGTACTTTAGCAACCAAACTTGTATGTAGCACATTTAACATGTTTCGTATGCAGAGCTCGATAATCATTTTGCAAATAACTCTTTTTTTCGATATGTTATTAATTTTCAAAAAAAAACCATATATAAGCATTGATATGATTCTGAAATGGTTAAATGTATATATATATTTATTGAAATATCAAAATTGTTTGTTAAAGTGCAAATAATGGTTTAGCGATTTTTTTTAAATCAAAGGCGATCAAAAATGGTTAGGCATATACACATCCTTTTATCAGATAGTTCAAAAATAAGTTGTTAAATTTTGTTTCCTAAGGGTTCTGCACCAAGATTTATGATGTTTGGTTGCAGGTTGGCAGTTATAAATGGTAGATAGGTAGACAGGTAGACAGATTCACAGTTAGCCAGGAAAACAGGTAATTGGGTGAAAAAGTAGACGAGAAGGCATGTAGACAGATAGAGTGGTAAACTGATATATATATTATATATATATATATATATATATATATATATGTCTGCTGAGAAACAAGTTGATAGGTAAGCAAGTGTATAGGTAATCGCATGAACAGGTAGCACGCAGCGTCTACTCGCTCCGATATTTTGTCTTTAAAACAGATACGCAGCGCGATCGACTTAAAAAAAATTCAATATTCTCAAAGCAATTTAAAAATACAAAAAAAAAACGTTTTTCCCATGTTTTTCAAAAAATTTCAAACTTGCATAAACTCCAATTTGTTCCAAATTTTCATAAGATTTTTAAGCATTTAAATAATTTAATTTATGATACGGTAAATTCCAGATTTTTTACTTAATCCACGATGCAATGCACCACTAGTTTCTTTCTACTTCATCCGTCTTATGATTAGTTTACTCTCAACAGTTTCTGTAGGGAATTATCTTATAGGATTCTGTTAAACACTGGGTTTCTAACCTCTGGATTTGTACGTATATACGCACTCACCCAAGTATGGTTTACATTAAATAGCTTCGTTCGATGTTAGTCGAACACTGTTTGTCCATTAGCGTGCATGATATGCGCAAATAGTCGGATAAAAATATGATAAAATATCAAAATGACACAGACACTACTATAGGTTGTGAGCGCCTGCTATCAATTTTATTGAGACTAAATTGAGAAAAAATGAAGAGCAATTAGTGATGCAGATAATATTGTATATAGACATCAAATCAGAATTAGAGCTCTAGCCAGTAAAATGTGCTCTACTATAATACATCATTAATATGATAGTTCAAAGTTTAAATCAAGTGTCTAAAAATTAAATTATAAATATAGTACAGAAAATCTCCTATAAAAATTCTGATCAGTGAACTTCGTCCATTATTACAATTCGCTTGCAGATGAGCAAAAAAGGACGACGTCATTGAAGTAAAACTTTTTTGTTATTGCACGAGATGGCATTTAAGTATAATAAATACATCATATAACTTTTTTAAATAATGTTTATTAGTAATATGGTAACACCCTGCACACATGCACACATATATTTAATGTCAACCATTATAAATATTTATATAGTAAAAATTATAAATTATATATTTATAATACTATTAAAAGTATTTATGATGTTTGAAAATAATAATGTAATTAAAGTCACACTTCAGACATAATCAGTTTTTCATTGTAATTTAGGACTTGCAAAACTTTATTAGAGGAATGAAGTAATTGCCCATTAATAAATTCTATAATACTTGTTCACACAGTGATCTTATAACAATCTTGAATAATTTCATTAATACTATCAATAAATAAACTGCATAGATGTCTATTATAAAGTAAATCTGTATATGATACACAGCTACACAAATTATTGTTGTGCTTAGATTGTTTAGAGTATTAAATTTAAATATCAATTTATTCTTCATTATTTATAAAAATATGCATCTTTGTAATACTTAACAGCTATCATGTTTGAAAAGCATATACACTTCCTCTAAGCTTTGAAAAGTGTTTGAGATATAATTCTGAAAAAAATATATATATCTTTGGAATGATAAAATAAAGCCGTACTGCTTTCATATTTTTTAATATCTATAAAAATGCAGAGAATCATGTTAAACAACTCCTAATTAAATATTGTTTTCACAATTTCACTTATCGTGTAATTGTGTTTGAAGAACTTTATGTAATTAAAATTAGAATACATTCACTAACTGCTTGTTTTTTTTTTACTTTTTTGCTGGCGATACAGTTTCATTATTTCAAAAGCTGTAGTATCTGTCTTGCCTTTAACAATAATTTCTATTTTAATAACCTCAAAAATATATAAAAACCACAAATAATACAAATTACTACAATAAACTTACGTTTCTTACACTTCAGATTTTTTATTTCTTTTATTATTTTTACTACAATCAAAGTAATCATTCACACGCGACACGACGACCAATCACTATCGACCCGTATAGAAATGATATCATCGAGACATTCGAAAGCGAATGACGAATCATTGGCACTCGACTCGGCCGTAACGCTTTTTCCGTTGCATTTGTACAGATTTACTTCTCAGTCGAGCCTAAAAAAGTTTTACTTTAATAATAGGTAATATAAAAACTGAGGTAAGAAACCTGACTTTGTACTCCACGGATTATCACCAGATTGCAAAAACTTTTGCAGAATTCAATTAAATAACAATTCCATCAAATTAAACTATAATTTCCAAGTTAAATACGTGTTTGTACAGTAAACACAGACGTTCGAAATCTTAGGTTTCATTGGCGTCACGTTCAAAGAAACCAACAAGATGAAGAGTTTTCTTCTCTCGACGTTCGTGATGAAAACGCAACGATAGGGGCTTTCCTTACTCTTTTCCTCACCTTGGTACTCTTTGTAGTCGTCGGCTGTGAAAATAATTGAGTGCTCGGTGTAAACTTTAATGATTATTCAAATTGTGATGGATTTATTTGCGTTTTCTCATTCCATAAAAGACGAAGTATTGATTTGATATAAAGAGTATAAAAATATTTTTCCGAAGCAGTGATACCTAGAATAATTTATCTGTTCAAATATTGAATCTTGTAAGCTGGGAGATATAATTTATTTGTTAGTATTTGCACGATGGTTCGGTGTTTTATATGGGAGATGATGAGAATAATTTTACCAAAAATATTTTCATCATAGATTATAACGTAATACGTACGGATGACTACAATTAGGAGTTTAAAGAATGTGTTCGTGAATTCAACAAAATTCTGCAGAACTCTGTTAAAATAGCACACTTTTTCCGGACATTGTCCAAGGACCAGATAGTATTATTTTGTGGCTTTATTCAAAATTAAATTATAAACTAGTGGGGCGCATGGCATCGTACCTTAAATTGCTGAAACTTCCCGTACCGTACTTAAACATTCGAAGAATAAAAATCAGCCAACAAAAATGTCTATGAATAAATATTATAAAACAAAATCACAAAAAAATGTGAAAACTTATTAGATTAAGCGGCGTTGTTTATATATGTTTAAATGAAATAATTATAAACAAAATCTAATTAAGCGGACTTATTGTTAGAATACACATATTTTATTTCAAATGCATCAATTTTTCGTTCGCTCCGTATCTTCGAAACGGCTAGACCAGCCTTCGCCAAAAACTAATTAGCACATCTCCTTATCAATACGAATCGAATGTTTTTTGAATTATTCAAATCGGTTGATCGGTGTTCCCGAAATCGTCGACGAAAATTTGTTTTCACACACATAAAAATTCGCACTTTTCTGCAAGTTTTAAAGAAACAGCTCGGCCGATGATCTTGCAAAACTAATTAACACTAGCTAGTACTTCTCGGTTTTCATCAAATGGTTTTTAAATTTGTTACATACTTTTTAAAAATTCGGGTTGAAACGATTCAGTATCATTCAAGATCATGTCGAGAGAACATAAATTTGGATAATTCGATTTTCTGGCAAAAAAACTTATCATAGAAGATGATCAAACAAAAATCGTACATTATTTCATACCTTCTCGTAACTTTAGGTTCCAAAATATTATAATATAATTTCGATTTCAATTGTGTTGCTTTTTTCCAAGCAATATTCCAAAATATTTATTCTTATATTTTTCCACCTTTAATTTATAACAGTCTTTTTTAAATCCAAACCCAAGAATATATTTTGTCATAATTGACATTTAAATATTCTCTTTTGATGTTATTATTCTGAATGTTCACAGAGCTTTTGTGAGTACGTATGATGAATTGCTCTAAAGCTTCTGTTTATAATATCAAAAGCTGAATTTGGCTCAGACAAGTCGTCGAAATAAAAAATAATAAATATTATGTATTTATTATAACTGTACAATTTGGGTTTAAGATGAAAAGATTCGAAGCAATTGCATATTGCTTTTTCTCAGATCATATCAAAATAATTATATATTTTGCATACAATAGTAAGACATAATGGCTCTTTATAAATTTTACTTGTATTTTACATAAATTTTGTACTATTTTGGTATATAGATAATTGTATAATCTTAAAGTTTATAATAAAGTCAAGTTTTAAAAAAATTTATACAAGGTAGTTCTGCCCTAAGGCAGGTCCCTTGGCAGGTAGTTAACCCTTTCCATTCGCAAATTCCGAAATTAATATGTATTTTGCATCCGAGTGGAAAGGATTAAACTCCAAATCGATTCAGGAGAAATAGTGTAAAAGACGTCCCATTTCCATTTTACACCACAATGCCCGAAATAGACTATTATCAATCGGAAACATAGTTTTGATAACAGACATCGCTGCTGCACGATATCAGGTTGTCCTGAGCGGATGCTTGATCTCGCGACTCTCTCCACAGGGCCTGACCAGTTTAACCGTTAAGCCATGGAGCACCCACGGCTCATTATATTATAAATGGTTGTAATTATTATTTATTAGGATACGTTTAACCATTAAATTCAAAAATCATATCCGCGCATTGGATGTTATACGATCTTTGATTTTTCGAATTTCCGAAATTTTCCTTTACAACAATTTACGATTTAATTCACTTTGTTCTGCAACAGTGCAATTGAACCTCAATGATTTTGTACATAAAAGCATTCAGTATCGGTTCGTTGAACGCGAAAGGAATGAAATGAACCCTTTTGAACTTTCTCGAGAATTGTTCTAAAGCTGTTACGAAATCATGGCGGTGTGAAAAATTGCAGGACTTTAGTTCCACAATAATTTCTGATACTAAAACCACAACAATAAGGAAACTACTATGATTTAAATCTGTAAAACAAAACTTTATAATGAAACAACTAATTTCCCAATGGGATATAGAAAAATAAATTTGCAAAATAGTTGAAAAAATATACAAAATTTACAATATATTCGCAGGGTTCTAAAAAATATTTCCTATGAATTTTTATTATATACGTAAATGAATATTTTATAAATCTTTATTGAAACTTAGTGACGATTTTTCGAAATAAACTAAAATGTGGTCAAACTAATTAAAAATTAAGTTTGATCAATTTCGGCTACTTCAAGTATAAGATTTATTTTTAAGTTAAATGCGTGATATGATATTTAATCAATAGGGAGTGTCTCACGACTGTCGGCAACGCTCGTTCACTAAGTGACGTCACAGTCCCCTTCTTTCTTTTGACACTTTATGAAATGGAAAATATATGAAGACTAGCAGTTCATGTAGTGTAAGATCTATGGGTACTATACAGGAGCACATGCTAACTAAGTATTATTATTAAAAAAATGTGAATTTATTGAACATTTATTCCAATGAATTCATAATTTCCTCAACATTTTATTTTATCGCTGGTTTAGCGAATTCTAGATGGTTTACCCTGCGTTAATTCTACATTTTTGTAAGTTTTACTATTTATATAAGTTTATGTAATTTTAAGATGTTAGATATTTCTATTTTATTTATAGATATTTTGAGCACAATTCTGCGCTAACACAGACGATAACATGGCGTTGTTATCAACATCTTCCCTATCTGATTTACACGTCTAATTTTATATTTACAATAATTATACATAATTTTTTTTTAAATGGGGACGTAATGGAAGAATTTGGTGGGCAACCAAGATTCGTTTTTCCAGTATTATCGAACTTGGGAAATAGGGGGAAGTCCGCTAGTGGCGGACACCTAAGGTTATTTATAAATAAATCAAAAAATATTTTACGCAATGTTTATTAAATTATGATTTATGTTAGATAACATAGTTAGAAATCAAATTAAATTAACAAAACCGCAAAATTTGCTAAAAAATAAATAATACTATCAATCAAACTTTGGTACAAAAAATATGATTTTAAACAGTGGCGAAAATGTGATTTTAAACAGTGGACATTTCAAAATAACCTGCATTGATCACATATGTAGCCATCTCCACGCTTTGGAATGTTTGCACATGTGTCTTTGACAAATATTCTTAGATATTGCAAAAAAAAATCATTACTTATCCTCCCTTTTGGCTGGGCCGCACCGCTCTCAGGTGGAGTATCATCATAAGATTCTCATTCTTTGACTAGGAAATGCAAAGAATGGGGGCATGTAGTGACCGTAAGCACTCATACAGAACAAAATTAAATAATTGGAATAAATTACGTAAATTCTCACAAGAAATATCAATATGTTTACAGTCCGGCACTAAGGGACGACTTAGAGTCCGGTGCTGAGGGACAGCCATTTTCGTTCATTTGGTGGCACCTACTAAAATTGGTTAAAAGATCTAATAATATTATACCATTTTACAGATAACAATGAAGATCAACATTTATTTTTGCATACCACTCAAATGTAAATGCATAAATATGCTAGAATAACTTCCATTGATATTTAAGTGACGCAGTGATTTTGCATCTAAAACAGGAAAGAGTTGCTCTTTTCACGTGTATTTTGAAATGAAAAGATTTATACTCGCTTAAATAATACGTGTTAAATAGAGTGTCCGGTTCTTGGTGCCGTCCGGCGTTACGGAACTTCCCCCTACTTGGTATTTATGTAGGTCACGAACAAAATCAACTTCAAATAATTAATTAGCACCAAAAACATGATTAAAGCTTTTAAAAAGTAATATGCTCGATCGTAATTATTAGTTTGATACTTTTTTTTAATAAAACGCGAGTTTTACTAAAGCTTTATGATTTAATATTTTGACAAGGTTTTAATCAAGTTTTATTACAACTATATAATTCAATGTAGACTGGAAAACGTGAACTATGATGATGGCACTATAATCAATGCAAAAAATGAATTAATTTGAATGTATGTGGTATTACAAATATGGGTATTACATGGCGTGATGGTTAAGGTGAACCATTTTATTTTTGAATATCTAAAACCAATCATTTTTAATTTTTTGAGATTTAATTAACCACAAAAAATTAAAAATGAATGAGAATTTTTCAGATTCTAAGCAAGTAGTATATACAAAACACAAAACTTTGTGTATATTATTACGTATCCCTAATCTATCAAGGAAATGGGTTGATAGAGGTATTTTGAAATAGGGGTAGTAATACCTCAGCGATAAATAGTTAATCACTGTTTTACCATAATCGCTCCATCCCTTAATATCGCAATCCCTACGTAAGAAAACCTTAGCCGTACAAAGGGCTGCGTTTGCAAGGAACCGATTAATATTGAGATAAGTTAGGACCGAGGATAATTAAACCTCGTTAATATAACCTGACGTTATTATTATCAGTTTTTCCTGCGTATAATTAGAAAACATTTATATATAGATTTTTTGAGACATCTATAGACTATTACAATATATTTATAGAATACACTTGTGGGAAAATTATCGTACAAGGTCACCAATGTCGGAATTTGTTAATTTAAAATGACTTTGTACAAATATATAAAAACTGTATTGAGAATCTGTAGATTTATAAAAATTGTTGTGACAACGTATTATTTTGTTTAGTTGCTTCAAAACCAACTCCGGACTCGTTGCCAACTCGTGTTGCCACACACTTTTGTAGACTTCTAGAGATTTAAAGATATTCTAGAACATTTAGAACATTTTAGTATACTTCTAGACATTTTGAGACATTTTTTTGTTTTACTAATTGTTGGACATTTTTAAGTATTTGAAGACACTAAAAGATCATTTCAGAAATTTTTGGACGTTACCACATCAAGGTAAAATAGCATCAGCTTGCATTTACGGCAAGAAGGATATTCCACAGGCTACTTAACATTACTAAACTTATTTGGCCAATATTTAGCATTGCGATATTAATCTAGAGGAATCAGCTTTCAAATCAAATGTTTTGAAAATTTCACGAATATAAAAATTAAAATTAAAATAAATCTCACAAAGTTATTAAAATGAGTTTTGAATATTCCAGAGTATTTTTTTTAATTAGCTGATCTATAAAGACGTCAACGTCATCAAGTAATCGATAAAGTTCGAATTAATTCAGACAAGTAAAAAAGCCGGCTCAATGATCACCAAAACTCCGCCAGAACACCTCTATGGTCAGAATAAAAATGAAAATCATTCTACATTGATCTCTGTAAGTCTCAAAATTGCTATCAATGGACAGACGATTTTTTGTTTTTAAAGCCTTTATTTTGAATTCACAAGATTACTTGTTGCTTTTTTAGGATAGCTGTAAAAATTAATGTATAATTAAAAAGAACATATTTTCAGACATTTGTAAAATTCTGCGCGGGTTTCTAGACATTTTTATTTTTCTTTAGACATTTTTTCATATTTGTGGATATTTTTAGATAATTATGGATCTTATTGGACATTATCAAATATCTTTATTAGTTTCTCGGCATTTTGATACGTTTCTGGACATTTTTAAATAATTTTAGAAGTTTGCGGACTATAGTGGTAATTCGTGATTTTTTTGAATAATTTTAGACATTTTAGACACAGTCCTAGATATTTTTATTACTTTCTGAACATTCGTCAACATTTTTCAGATAACTCCATACATTCTTGAATAATTATACACATTTTCAGACGTTTTTTAATATTTCATTTAGTACATTCTGATTTTTTTTTGATTATTACAAACTTTTTTTTTTTTATTTTTATTTTTATTGGCTTCCTCTTATTATACAATTAGCCATATAACATACATTTTAACATAAATATTTTCTATATAATTTTAAATATACATATTTATATTTTAATTTTTGATCTAACTAAAAATTCATATATTACTCTATAGCTATTCTTATTACAAATTAATAGATCTAAGTTAAACGGTTTGATAATATCTAAATTTCTATATATATAATTTAACATTCTTTTTCTGTTTTCTTCATATTTTTTACATTCCAGAATTATATGTTCCAGAGTACCTTCTTCCTCTCCACATTTACATATATCTGAATTTATCACTTTTATTCTATGCAAGTGTTTCGCATAGCTTCCGTGTTTGGTTCTTATCCTACTGATGGTGACAATAAAACTTCTTTCTTCATTTTTAAACTCTTCAAACCATGGTTTAAACGATAAACAGTCATTATATAATTTGTAATGCCTTCCTTTTCTTTGCGATGTTTCTCTCCATACTTCTTTCCATCTCTCCTCTGATTTAATTTTAATTTTCTTAATTATGTCACCATATAAGCATTTATTATATTCTTGTCCGCTTACACTTGCTATTTTTGCCAGTTTATCAGCCTTTTCGTTTCCTTCCACACCTATATGACCTTGTACCCATCCAATATTTATGTTATTTCCAATCCCTGTAATTATCTCTATATCATTCAATATTTCAAAATATATTTTTTCTTCAAATTCTATTGTATTCATGAACTTCTCTAATTTATTTACACACTTAAACTATCTGTTAAAATCATAGTTTTTTTATACTTATTCATTTTAGCTATTCTAACAGCTTCACGAATAGCTATTAGTTCTGCCGAATAAATAGAAATAACTCCGGGAGTTTATAACATATTGGTATTTTTTCCTTTTCAATCCATATTGCACATCCAACTCTATGTGAAACATTATTTCTCGACCCATCCGTATATAAAATTATACTATTAGGTCCATCGTGTTCTATCCACTTTTTATACTCTTTTTTGACTACAATCGTTCTTTTATTATAATACAGTTTTTCATAATATGGATGAACTCCATGGACTACGTTAAATTTCCTATAATCCTTTAAAAATTGAAAACTGCTTAGAATATCTGGTACTTTTTTGTTTATCCAATATGTGCTCCTGTCTATACATCTCCATATTTCCGTCAGTTTGTAATTCAACACAGATTCATTATTTATTATGTTTTTCAAAATATATTTATCACATAAGAGCTTTCGTCTTATTTCTAATGGCATTTCTCCACTTTCCAATAATAATACATTTGTTGGCGTTGACTTCATTGCTCCTATACATATTCTAAGACATCGATATTGAATCTTGTCTAAATCTTGAATTTTTCTACTGTTACTAAATATCCAAGAGCCATAATCTAATTTTGGTCGAATTAATACTCTATATAGGTTTAATGCTGAACTTGGATGTAAACCATTCCAAGTTTATTTAACATTCTTAATATATTTATACTTTTTTCTGTCTTTTTTTTAATACTTTCTATATGTGTCTTGAATGCCAACTTTTGATCTAGATAAATTCCTAAAAATTTATTTATTTCTTGAACTTTTATATTATAATTTTTTGTTTGAATGCTTGTTTGGGAAATTTCTTTTATTATGTCTAGTGAATATACCAATCGTACTTTTTTCTTCTGATAATGTTAAACCATTTTTGCTCAACCATAAATTGTATAAATCAATATGTTTGTCATAATCTCCAAAGCATCTTTTAATGTTTTCCTTTCTACATAAATCACAACATCATCAGCATATTGTAAGATCTTTGTTCCAGGTACCCAATTTTTTCTAAGTCATAAGCATATAAAGCATATAATAAGGACTCAGTATACCCCCTTGCGGAAGTCCTTTGTATAAGTATCTTTCATATTTTCTATCATTCATCTCTATAACTATTTTTCTTTGAAAAACATTATAAATTATACTTCGTACAAAAATTAATGGCAAACCTAACTTTAATAATTTATCCATTAAAATATTAGGTATTACATTGTCATATGCTCCCTTTATATCACTAAATAGTGCTACAACATATGTATTTTTAGAAAATGCCAAATATATGTCACTAATAAATATACTTAAATTATCCATTGTACTATGTTTTCTTCTGAAACAAATTGAGTTCTTGGGAATATTTTATTATGTTCCAACCACCATTCTAGCCTCCTCTTTATCAATCTATCTTTTATCTTGGCTATGCACGAGCTTAAAGTTATTGGTCTATAGGCATCTATTTCATTTCTATTTATATTTGGTTTTCTTAACAAAATCACTTTATTAATATGCCAGTCATCAATTATTCAGGCCTCTTCCAATATTTCTTCCATATTTATTAATTATCTTTAGTAATATTGTTTACCTTTCTCTGGAAGGTTTCTTAACATTGAATATTGAATATTATTTATCCAGGCGCTGTATCCGTTCTTTTATTCCAGGTTTTTTCTAGTTCCCATTTTGTAAACGGTTTTACTTAATAAATCATTTTCCATTTCCGCATACCCATTTAAATCTTCATCAATATTGTAACTACTCCTGGTGGTTGCTATTTTGTCTACTAGAACATCTAATACATCATCACTACATTTTGATACATTTCCCGATTCACCCATATTTAGCATAGATCTTACCATTTTGAAAACTTCCTAGCAGGCGTTTTAGGTTTTATATTATTTATATAATTATTCCAGCTTTCTCTTTTTTTCAATTTGAAAATCTTTTACTTTTGCCTTGAATCTATTACATTCCATAAAGTTTTCCCAGTTTGCATTATTTCTGTATTTTGCTTCTATTTCTCTTCGTTTTTTAATTAAATCCAAGCACTCATTATCAAACCACATTGGTCTTCTGGTTTTTATCCTCACCTTATTAATTTGTATACTGCTGTTAGCTGCACTATCAATCCAATCTAATAATTCACTATAACTAACTTCTGTTGTAGAATTATCTATCTTTTCGCATTTTTCTTCTATAACGGATTTATATTTATCCCAGTCTGCTCGTTTACAATTCCATTTTCTTACTGATGTATTTATATATTTGTCATTTTTCACATTAAGTTCAACATGGATTGGAAAATGATCAGATCCCAGTGACTCCTTTTGCACTTCCCACTTTATTTATTTATTATTTCTGATGAACATAAGTTATATCAACCACCGTTTTTGTATTTTTGAATACCAGAGTCGGACTTCCATTGTTCACTAAATATAAATTGTTTCTTCAATTGATTCCAATAGTTCATTACCATATCTATCACTATATGAGCAACCCCACGCATAATGGTGAACATTAAAATCTCCCATAATGATACAAGGTTTTGGGATTTTACAGAATAATCTATTCCATTGCTCTTTTGAAATATTCGTTTGGGAACAACATACAATGATATCAAATAAATTTTTTCCTTATTAACGTTAACTTCTGCTGCACACATTTGACAATTATTATCTTCGACTGATTCAAAATTTATTTCATATTCCCTACTATCTATATTTTTATTTATAAATAATGCCGACCCTCCTTTATTATCGTTCCTATCTTTTCTTATACAATTAAAATTTTTAGATTATACTGCCTATTCTTATTGAACCAGGTTTCTGATAATGCTATTATATCTAATTGTTTATTATATAACCACTCTTCTAAACTTTCTTTATTTGCATAAAACGATCTAATATTCCATTGCATTATTCTCATAATTAATCCTTATATATATAAAAAATAATAACAATAATTAATTAATTATTTAACATTACTTAACCAAAAAACAAATAAATACAATAGAACCTTAACTATCTTCTTATTATTCTTTTTCAATTATATATTTACATATATATATAATATATATATATAATTTTTTAAATTTTAATTTTAATTTATACCTACTACTCACACATTAATCTTTGCTAAATAAATAATTAATCAATTCCTTCAGAATAAACCATTTCTAATGATTTTTTTTCACTACCTTTACCTAAACTTTCTAAAACTAATTCTAATTTTGTTTTTATCAAATTCATATATCTTCTTTATTTACATCTATCCCATATCTCTGATCTCTAGTTTTTTAATTATATTCATAATATCACTTCTCATTGTATCCTCCGTGCAGTTGATATTTCTCTAATCTCATTTCTTTTATTCCTTCTGTTTGAGTTAGTACTATCATTTCTTTCTACTAATCTACCCCTGACCGATGTTCAAAATTTCTGTTGTAAAAATTTCTCATATTATTCCTATTATATGGCTTATTTATTCTCATTAACACTTCTTGTCATAATATTCTTCCTTTTTCTTCCAATTTGATAGTATTTGATACCTATTACTACTTGATGTACTTGAATTTCCGTGCAGTGGTATTAATGATTTCTGGGTAACTACTTTCATATGTTTTTAAACTGATTGGTGTTCCCAACTGCTTCAGCGTATCCATTGTTTTGCACTATCTTTCTTGTTTCGGAATATGTTATATTCTGCATTGCCATAATCTCTTTAATTTTTTTATTTTAAAGTAAACCTCACAGCCTTTATCATCCGCTAGATGATTTCGATAACATAGACCGCATATCACTAATTCACTTTTACATACCTCCATTTTATGTTCCTCTGCACACTTTTTACAACGTATTTTACTTTTACATTGGGCCTGTACGTGACCCTACCTCCAGCAATTGTGGCACTGTATTACTTTCTGAATAAATGGTTCAACCCTACAACTCACTGAATGTATATAAACTCTTTCCGGTAATTTATTACCTCTAAATACAATTTTGACTCGTTGTGATCTAACCTTTTTGGTTTCATTATTTCTACCCTTTAAACATTAATTGCCAAAACTTACAAATCACTTCGAATACTGCTCAATATTTCTTTTTCATCTATTTCTGGGTCAATATCAAAGATAATTCCCGATCTCATTAATTTGTGTCTAGGTATATATGCATTAATGTTAAATATTTCTAATAAATTTTCTCTTATTATTCTATTTGCACTTTTTAAATTTTTCAATACTATATTTATTTTATTTTTACCGATTGATCTGATTTCTTCTATATCTTTACTCAAATTTATTAAATGTTTTATGAAAGATTCTTCCTACTGCCATTGGGTGAAATCTTCCAATATTTTTTTATTACTCTCAGCATGCACTATAAATGGGCTTCATCCGTTTCTTGATAAAATTTCATTTCTTTAATAGTTTCCATGTCCTTTACACACATATTATACCAATTATTATTGTTTTCATTGTTTCATTTACTACTGAATTATTATCACTAGTTTGATTTGCATTTTGCCTCTTCAATTACATCTGCTTTTAAATTTTTTATTTGTACTTTCCGATCTGTCATTTATTGAATTATTACAGTTTTACATTATTTTCATTATAAATTCTATATGTTTCACCATCTTTCCTATTAATATTCCCGATT
>NW_020539727.1:4131773-4160701 GCF_003426905.1 Ctenocephalides felis
ATATAATGAGCCGTGGGTGCTCCATGGCTTAACGTTAAACTGGTCAGGCCCTGTGGAGAGAGCGCGAGATCAAGCATCCGCTCAGGACAACCTGATATCGTGCAGCAGCGATGTCTGTTATCAAAACTATGTTTCCGATTGATATAGTCTATTTCGGGCATTGTGGTGTAAAATGGAAATGGGACGTCTTTTACACTATTTCTCCTGAATCGATTTGGAGTTTAATCCTTTCCACTCGGATGCAAAATACATATTAATTTCGGAATTTGCGAATGGAAAGGGTTAACTACCTGCCAAGGGACCTGCCTTAGGGCAGACTACTTGTATAAATTTTTTTAAAACTTGACTTTATTATAAACTTTAAGATTATACAATTATCTATATACCAAAATAGTACAAAATTTATGTAAAATACAAGTAAAATTTATAAAGAGCCATTTGTCTTACTATTGTATGCAAAATATATAATTATTTTGATATGATCTGAGAAAAAGCAATATGCATTGCTTCGAATCTTTTCATCTTAAACCCAAATTGTACAGTTATAATAAATACATAATATTTATTATTTTTATTTCGACGACTTGTCTGAGCCAAATTCAGCTTTTGATATTATAAACAGAAGCTTCAGAGCAATTCATCATACGTACTCACAAAAGCTCTGTGAACATTCAGAATAATAACATCAAAAGAGAATATTTAAATGTCAATTATGACAAAATATATTCTTGGGTTTGGATTTAAAAAAGACTGTTATAAATTAAAGGTGGAAAAATATAAGAATGAATATTTTGGAATATTGCTTGGAAAAAAGCAACACAATTGAAATCGAAATTATATTATAATATTTTGGAACCTAAAGTTACGAGAAGGTATGAAATAATGTACGATTTTTGTTTGATCATCTTCTATGATAAGTTTTTTGCCAGAAAATCGAATTATCCAAATTTATGTTCTCTCGACATGATCTTGAATGATACTGAATCGTTTCAACCCGAATTTTTAAAAAGTATGTAACAAATTTAAAAACCATTTGATGAAAACCGAGAAGTACTAGCTAGTGTTAATTAGTTTTGCAAGATCATCGGCCGAGCTGTTTCTTTAAAACTTGCAGAAAAGTGCGAATTTTTATGTGTGTGAAAACAAATTTTCGTCGACGATTTCGGGAACACCGATCAACCGATTTGAATAATTCAAAAAACATTCGATTCGTATTGATAAGGAGATGTGCTAATTAGTTTTTGGCGAAGGCTGGTCTAGCCGTTTCGAAGATACGGAGCGAACGAAAAATTGATGCATTTGAAATAAAATATGTGTATTCTAACAATAAGTCCGCTTAATTAGATTTTGTTTATAATTATTTCATTTAAACATATATAAACAACGCCGCTTAATCTAATAAGTTTCACATTTTTTTGAGATTTTGTTTATAATATTTATTCATAGACATTTTTGTTGGCTGATTTTTATTCTTCGAATGTTTAAGTACGGTACGGGAAGTTTCAGCAATTTAAGGTACGATGCCATGCGCCCCACTAGTTTATAATTTAATTTTGAATAAAGCCACAAAATAATACTATCTGGTCCTTGGACAATGTCCGGAAAAAGTGTGCTATTTTAACAGAGTTCTGCAGAATTTTGTTGAATTCACGAACACATTCTTTAAACTCCTAATTGTAGTCATCCGTACGTATTACGTTATAATCTATGATGAAAATATTTTTGGTAAAATTATTCTCATCATCTCCCATATAAAACACCGAACCATCGTGCAAATACTAACAAATAAATTATATCTCCCAGCTTACAAGATTCAATATTTGAACAGATAAATTATTCTAGGTATCACTGCTTCGGAAAAATATTTTTATACTCTTTATATCAAATCAATACTTCGTCTTTTATGGAATGAGAAAACGCAAATAAATCCATCACAATTTGAATAATCATTAAAGTTTACACCGAGCACTCAATTATTTTCACAGCCGACGACTACAAAGAGTACCAAGGTGAGGAAAAGAGTAAGGAAAGCCCCTATCGTTGCGTTTTCATCACGAACGTCGAGAGAAGAAAACTCTTCATCTTGTTGGTTTCTTTGAACGTGACGCCAATGAAACCTAAGATTTCGAACGTCTGTGTTTACTGTACAAACACGTATTTAACTTGGAAATTATAGTTTAATTTGATGGAATTGTTATTTAATTGAATTCTGCAAAAGTTTTTGCAATCTGGTGATAATCCGTGGAGTACAAAGTCAGGTTTCTTACCTCAGTTTTTATATTACCTATTATTAAAGTAAAACTTTTTTAGGCTCGACTGAGAAGTAAATCTGTACAAATGCAACGGAAAAAGCGTTACGGCCGAGTCGAGTGCCAATGATTCGTCATTCGCTTTCGAATGTCTCGATGATATCATTTCTATACGGGTCGATAGTGATTGGTCGTCGTGTCGCGTGTGAATGATTACTTTGATTGTAGTAAAAATAATAAAAGAAATAAAAAATCTGAAGTGTAAGAAACGTAAGTTTATTGTAGTAATTTGTATTATTTGTGGTTTTTATATATTTTTGAGGTTATTAAAATAGAAATTATTGTTAAAGGCAAGACAGATACTACAGCTTTTGAAATAATGAAACTGTATCGCCAGCAAAAAAGTAAAAAAAAAACAAGCAGTTAGTGAATGTATTCTAATTTTAATTACATAAAGTTCTTCAAACACAATTACACGATAAGTGAAATTGTGAAAACAATATTTAATTAGGAGTTGTTTAACATGATTCTCTGCATTTTTATAGATATTAAAAAATATGAAAGCAGTACGGCTTTATTTTATCATTCCAAAGATATATATATTTTTTTCAGAATTATATCTCAAACACTTTTCAAAGCTTAGAGGAAGTGTATATGCTTTTCAAACATGATAGCTGTTAAGTATTACAAAGATGCATATTTTTATAAATAATGAAGAATAAATTGATATTTAAATTTAATACTCTAAACAATCTAAGCACAACAATAATTTGTGTAGCTGTGTATCATATACAGATTTACTTTATAATAGACATCTATGCAGTTTATTTATTGATAGTATTAATGAAATTATTCAAGATTGTTATAAGATCACTGTGTGAACAAGTATTATAGAATTTATTAATGGGCAATTACTTCATTCCTCTAATAAAGTTTTGCAAGTCCTAAATTACAATGAAAAACTGATTATGTCTGAAGTGTGACTTTAATTACATTATTATTTTCAAACATCATAAATACTTTTAATAGTATTATAAATATATAATTTATAATTTTTACTATATAAATATTTATAATGGTTGACATTAAATATATGTGTGCATGTGTGCAGGGTGTTACCATATTACTAATAAACATTATTTAAAAAAGTTATATGATGTATTTATTATACTTAAATGCCATCTCGTGCAATAACAAAAAAGTTTTACTTCAATGACGTCGTCCTTTTTTGCTCATCTGCAAGCGAATTGTAATAATGGACGAAGTTCACTGATCAGAATTTTTATAGGAGATTTTCTGTACTATATTTATAATTTAATTTTAGACACTTGATTTAAACTTTGAACTATCATATTAATGATGTATTATAGTAGAGCACATTTTACTGGCTAGAGCTCTAATTCTGATTTGATGTCTATATACAATATTATCTGCATCACTAATTGCTCTTCATTTTTTCTCAATTTAGTCTCAATAAAATTGATAGCAGGCGCTCACAACCTATAGTAGTGTCTGTGTCATTTTGATATTTTATCATATTTTTATCCGACTATTTGCGCATATCATGCACGCTAATGGACAAACAGTGTTCGACTAACATCGAACGAAGCTATTTAATGTAAACCATACTTGGGTGAGTGCGTATATACGTACAAATCCAGAGGTTAGAAACCCAGTGTTTAACAGAATCCTATAAGATAATTCCCTACAGAAACTGTTGAGAGTAAACTAATCATAAGACGGATGAAGTAGAAAGAAACTAGTGGTGCATTGCATCGTGGATTAAGTAAAAAATCTGGAATTTACCGTATCATAAATTAAATTATTTGAATGCTTAAAAATCTTATGAAAGTTTGGAACAAATTAGTTTCTGCAAGTTTTGAAATTTTTTGAAAAACATGGGAAAAACGTTTTTTTTTGTATTTTTAAATTGCTTTGAGAATATTGAATTTTTTTTAAGTCGATCGCGCTGCGTATCTGTTTTAAAGACAAAATATCGGAGCGAGTAGACGCTGCGTGCTACCTGTTCATGCGATTACCTATACACTTGCTTACCTATCAACTTGTTTCTCAGCAGACATATATATATATATATATATATATATATATATAAATATATATATCAGTTTACCACTCTATCTGTCTACATGCCTTCTCGTCTACTTTTTCACCCAATTACCTGTTTTCCTGGCTAACTGTGAATCTGTCTACCTGTCTACCTATCTACCATTTATAACTGCCAACCTGCAACCAAACATCATAAATCTTGGAGCAGAACCCTTAGGAAACAAAATTTAACAACTTATTTTGAACTATCTGATAAAAGGATGTGTATATGCCTAACCATTTTTGATCGCCTTTGATTTAAAAAAAATCGCTAAACCATTATTTGCACTTTAACAAACAATTTTGATATTTCAATAAATATATATATACATTTAACCATTTCAGAATCATATCAATGCTTATATATGGTTTTTTTTGAAAATTAATAACATATCGAAAAAAAGAGTTATTTGCAAAATGATTATCGAGCTCTGCATACGAAACATGTTAAATGTGCTACATACAAGTTTGGTTGCTAAAGTACACAATAATCTTCAATTAGAAATAATGCTTTTAAGAAAAACATTAGTATGTGACATGTTGAAAGTTTGCTTTAACACATGAACTTTAATATCATCAAGATTCACTTCGATTCATTCCAAAGCATTTATCAACAAAATTTTATAATTAACAAATTAAAAGTCACAGGTCGAGAAATTTTTTATTGGAATATTTTTGAATGAAGTAAATGCCTTTTTTCGTGGTTGTAGATGCTCAGTAGAAAGCAATATTAGATTAGTTAAAGAAAAAAAATTTGAAATAATATAAAGCTAAAACAAAATTGATTACTAATGTATTTAGGCCATTGAGAAATTGTGCTAAGAATTGAAAAATTATTTATTCTACAGTTTTACTTCCTACTATTTTAGCATATAACAAAATTTTATTTTCATTACCTTTATATGAAATTTATTAGATTTGTATAGATAATGTCAAAATCTGTATCAAGTAACTATATGATAAAAAAGAAATCAGCTGTAAAGAGCTTTTGACAAATACAGTAATTTTATAAGATTGCTGAACTTTTTATTATCATCATAATTTCAATCTCCAAGATCAATATTTGAACATTTACGTTCAAGAATTCTGATTTATAATTAAAAATTGTCATCTATGTGTTAATTAAAAATTGAAAAATAATTGAAAAATAGTTGTAAGCGATATGTGTAAATAACCGACGCAATCGATAATACTTTTTAACTTCCCGTAGGGCAAGTTATAGTAATCGCAAAAAAATCGAAAATGAAAATTTTTATATATCTTTACGTTTCAGAGGTTTCTGAACATTTTGGCATACCTTACAAAAAATGGATGTATGTGTGTGTGTGTGTATGTGTGTGTGTGTGTGTGTGTATGTATGTATGTATGTGTGTGTATGTATGTGCGGATACAAATTTTCGTCGACGATTTCGGGAACACGGGTCAACCGATTTGAATAATTCAAAAAACATTCGATTCGTATTGATAAGGAGACGTGCTGATTAGTTTTTGGCGAAGGCAGGTCTAGCCGTTCCAAAGATACGGGGCAAAAAGTGCCGAAAACGGTAGCTCAGTTTTTGAGAGAACGGAGCGTCCGATTTGAATAATTCAAAATACATTTCACTTGTATTGACAAGATGAAGAATCGATAAAATTTTCATGAAGGTAGGTTTAGCGGATTCGGAGATATGGAGGAAAAAGTAAAAAAATGAGCCATTTGGCGGTCAAAAATGATCATTAGACATATGCTCATAAAATTATCAGATATTTTATAGAGATTTTAACAATAAGTATACAATTTGTTAACATTCCTATGGGTTCCGTACCAATGCTTATGCTTTAGACAGCGACGCGGCGCTTACGCGCTTTATATTTTGTCCCTATGCAGTTAAAGCAGTACGATTGATTGCTTTGAAAAGAAAGTTCAGATCTTCCACAATATGTCAAAATAAAAAAAAAAAATTTTCAAAAAAAAAAAAAATTAAAAAAAAAAATTTTTTTTTTTTAAATTTTTTTCAAAAAAAAGTAATTTTTTGTCCAATTTAGTTTCTCAAAAATCTTATTTTTTCAAAGTAATTTTTTTTTTCAAAAATGTTAATCGTTTTTAAAAAAATAATAATTTTTGGTACGGGAAGTTCCAGCAATTTGCCTTAAGGCACGATGCCTTAATTGCCTTAAGACAGAATTCCACTTACAGCTAGTTTAATTATATATGATCTACCTGTCTACCTATCTGGCTCTCCATCTGTCTGCTTCTCTACATTTACTCGCATCTACCTATTCACCTCTGTACTTGTCTATATGTCTACATATTTACATGTCTACTTTTTCACCTGTTTATCTGTCAACCTGTTAACCTATTTATCTGTCTACCTGTTTACCCGCCTACCGATCTACTTGTTTATCATGAAACCTCTCTATCAGATTACCAGTCTATCCATTTGCATGTTTTTTTTCTACTTCTTTACCTAATTACCTGTTCACCTATTAACTGTCAAGCTGCCTATCTGTCTACCAGTCTACTGATCATAACTGCCAATCTGCTTACTTGTCTACTTTTCTTATTTTCTACTTTATTATCTTTTAACCTGTGTAACTTTATACCTCTATACTTCTCTACCTGTATACCTGCATCCTTTTAATAATAATTATTTGTAAAATTTGTAAAGATTATATTTGACCAACAAATGTTATTTTTTTTCTGCATCTCCGAAACTGCTAGACCTGCCTTGGCAAAATGTAACTCTCTTCATTAAC
Source organism: Ctenocephalides felis (assembly GCF_003426905.1). Lineage (NCBI taxonomy): Eukaryota > Metazoa > Arthropoda > Insecta > Siphonaptera > Pulicidae > Ctenocephalides > Ctenocephalides felis. The sequence continues at coordinate 4,138,865 of NW_020539727.1, forward strand.
ACACACAAGTAAAATATTTTTGGAATCATTCAAATTGGATGCTCCAATTTTTTCGAAAACTTGCATTTTTAGCACTTGCGCTCTGTATCTCCCAAACAGTTGAACCTGTCTCAGCCAAAACCTAACCAGTGCGACTCACCGTCAATGGCAAATTGAATGTTTTTTTAATCAACCTAATCGGATGCCTTGTTCTCGCATAAACTCAATGACTATTTAAGGCATTCTTTGCCCCGACGACAGGACCTGTTTTTATATGAACAGGAATCGAATATTTCTTAAATCATTCATATCGGTTGATCTGTCTAGAATCATACAAACGCTAAAATTATTCTCGAAATTGATTGCACTAAGTATTGAAGCATTATTTTCTTAGGGTGTACGACGTATGCAACCTAACTTTTCGTTACTTTTATTGATTGGAGATATAAAAAATTATTAGATTGCAAATAATGATTAAATAATGATAGTTTGTATCCTAATAAAATAATAAAAACATACATCAACATATACATGTTCATGTTAATTCTATCCTCGTGTTTTCAAACATCGAGTGTTGTAATTGGTCTCCAAGGATTTCGCAATGTGATTCTAGAAAGCAAAGTAAAGCAACCGCATTCGATAGATCTTATCTAGCGATGGGTTTTAAAATAGATTGCTGCAGCGTGGATAGAGTATAGAATAGTGTACATAGGACGCCGTTGTGAACTAATTTTCTAGATACTTTGTATGGTTGCGATAATGGAACGAAATTAGTAAAGTAGACAAATAATGAAGAAATTTATAGTTGTTTACAGACTAAGATACTCAATATAATATTGAGCATTTTGAAAAACGATTAACTTCCCGTAGGGTAAGGTACAGCAATCGCAAAAAAAATGAAATTATTTATCTCTAAGGTCTCTAAATATCTCTAGGTCTCAAAGATTTTTGAACATTTTGGCATACTTTACAAAATTTGAATGCGTGTGCATATGTATGTATGTATGGATATAAGTTTTTGTACACGATTTCGAACGCACCGAACTATTTTTCCGATAAAATAGAAATATAACGTAGCGTTGTTATGGAAACGCTATGTTACAGTCCAATCTTCATATAAGTTGGCAGTAGAAACTGTCAAAATGCTATGCATTTGCTGTGCAGTTAGGCGTTTAAGATATAAAACTTGACCTAAAAACAAACGTCAAAAAATAATATATTCATAACTGCAACTTTTTGGTGTATTATTGATAACACATACATGCAATACATAGCATTTTGACAGTTTTTACTATCTATTTATATGAAGAAAAAACTGTACTGACAGTCTTGCTGTAATATTTTCAATTTACCGTACGATTGGATTCTTTATTTAATTTGCTAACGATAAACAGTTACCAACTTTTTAATTCAAATAGATATTTTTACAAATTTGGAGAAAGACAATTTTATAAAATTACAGAAAGCCCTGTCATCCATAGTCTTAGAAGTATCGACCACTAAAAATTTATAGGGTCCACCACCAATATCTCAAAAACAAGTAAAGTTAGGAATTTCTTAACAATATTTGAAAGTAGAGGAAAAAAATTGTATTTAGCCATTGCCTTAAATCAAGCAACTTTGCTATAGTTGATATACGGTCATGTTTGAAAATCTATAACAATAGTATTTTCTTCAGTTGTGAGCGCTTTAGGTTTAGTTGACGAGTCATTAATAGCAATTTTAAGTATATGTTATTTAAATACTTTATTAGATGTATTGTGGATTTTAAGTTAGATTCCCTAAATAACTTCATACAGTCTATTTAATAGCATACTTATTGGTGGGGTAATAAGAACCAAATATGTTTGGCACTTTCAAAATCTCATCGGAGTATATTTTACAAACCAAAGTTGATATATCTGAAGGAAATCTGTAGGTGCATATAATATTGTATATATTTGGATAAAAGGAATTAAGTTTCTTCGCGTACATTTTGGCTTTCACATAGTAACTTTCTCTTTCGAGAGAATATTTCAAGATTACATGACATGACTTTAACACTATCGTTTTGAAATATTCAAATTCAACGGTAGATTATTGACATAAATGATCAATGTAACCAAAACGCAAACCTTTTTAGCGTTATGGCGTTTTATTATATGTTTTGAAATTGTATTTATGACGTTTTTAGACCTATATATCAATTTCTATCAAACTCTATCATTAAAAATATAAATTTTCTTTGTCAGGGAAGACAGTAATCAATTGATAGCAGTAAATTTGCTAACTTGTTTGGTTAATTTTAGATTTTATATTTGCGACTGACAACAAATCTTCTAATATCATTGTAACCCCAATTTTCCTACTGTTGTCTATGTCAAAAATATTATTAAATTAAGTAGATATTCTTAAAAACTCATACTAAGAACAAAATACAATACTTTTATATACGTGATCAAGATTTGACCAGACAAAATCTGTTTTTACTGTACAAATGGCAATTATACTAGATGAAAGCAAGCGTTTTTTTATTTGAATAAAAGTTAATAGTTTTATATTTAAAAAATGTATTTATTTTATTTATTCGAACTCTTTTCTTTCACTATTATAAAAATATTTATATTCTCATATGCGAAAATGATGCATGAATAACAAATAATCATTTTCAAAGTTATTAAATCCAGACCAACTATCATTTATTTGTTTTGCTAATTAATTTTTTTTTATTCATAAAATTGAACATTAAATAAATTCATTTAAAAACTATTTTAAATGATACTAAATTTGCCGAAAATTTATTACAGAATAGAATATTCGAGCAAAAACTGATTGTTTATATAAAATTCAATAACTCACTAAAACCGGTTTTCTGGGGAATTTACCAATCAAAAACCGATTTTCTGAAATGTCGGTTTTTGTATAAACCCTAGTAAGAATGTTTGTGCTTATAAATGTTTACGTATTATTATAAGCTGAGAGTCCAGCAAAATGACATGCACTTTAAAAATCAATATATGGCTTAAAATAAATGTATTTCTGATGGTAAATGGTGGTCTAATAAGTGATCACCACCAGTATGTGTTTTGGCCGTCAATTAACCTGTTTTGTATTTATTTCCCCTTGTCTTAGAAACCAATACTTGAATGTGTGTACTAATATTTTAAAACAATCTGTTATCTGTAAAGATATTGTGAGACACCCAAAACTTCCATTTACTTCTAATTAATGGCCGATAAATGCTTTCCATTTATGCAAGCGCAAGAGTGAAAAGAAAACAAAATGAAAATTAATGTAATTTTACATAAATCCTTAAGAGTGACTGTTATAAATTACACTGTAGTTTTTATACCTTATTATGAATACGTGCGTGTACATATTTTTCTAAAGCTAAACCATTTACGTAAATTTGCTGTTGCACCTAATGACCTATATTGATTTTGTGTCGCCCATAGCTCCTATAAAGTAGGCATTTTATCGCCGCAAAGCGCTCAAGCTTCATTTCCATGAGAATCTCGTAAAGCTTCATCCGATCATCTACAAATTCCATGTAAAAAAAGAAGATGTATCACATGACTAACTGCAAGCAAAAGATAAATAATTCGCTAAATTAGTTTGGCGAATTACTTATCTTTTTATATTATAAAAAAATTAACGTTCTTTTACTGGTATACTGAGTAATGAGTCCTGTTCAAAGGCAGACAGTTGGTACGAGAGCATCATTTTTACTGCTTGTTCTTGTAGTTATGATCTACTGACCGACATCTACCTTAGTAATATTTTGTTACTATAAATACATAATTTTATGGTTATTATATGAATTTTTAGATGTATAGAATCTTCGTAGGATTCTTGCCAAATCATAAGCAGCATACTTTTGTTAATACTATCTATGCAAAAATATTGATCAATAACTTCATTTTTATATGAACGAAACACATGTAACGTTTACACAGATATCAATTGATATATAATTTAATTTAAGTTATAATATGACGGGACACAAAGATCGAATTTGACTTTGAGCAGTTATGGTATTTTGCAGTTGGTATTGGTATTTTGCCTTGAGGCAAGTTACATAAACTTGCCGATATCTGTAAATAATCGACTTAATTAATCAATAGAAAATAAATTAATTTATAAGTGATTAAGGAGGGTATACAGAGTGGATTTATTACACATATTTGAAAACGAACGGACACGTTAACTCGGAGTATTTTCTAAAAGCAAATGTTCAAAAATCATTAATTTTTATAATTCAACCAGTTTCCGTAGGACTTTAATGGTTTAGTATGTTCAATAAGACCAAGTACTCTATCGTTATACTAAGTAAATCGTCTTATTTAACTACTAATTTTCTCAAACTTTGATGAATTTTTAAAATTAAACTGCTTGTCGTAAGGCCGTAATATTTCAGTAAGATCTATAAAACCATGATATATATCGCCAAAAAAAGTTCCATAAAAATCGCCTTAAATTTTTCAACAGTTAATTACAAGAAAACGGCTCGGTAGATTCAAACCTAAAACTAATCAGTATCATTCCCAACTAATATCTTTCGAACATTTTTTGATTTTTTAAAATTGATTCGTTAGTATGAGCTTAAATGTGGACGAAAAAATTAACATTTTTTTTTCAAATTACAAAGAAACGGCTCGGCAAATTGTCGCACGAAACTGACAAACGATAGTCCTCATTGAGATACATCAAATATATTAAATTTCCCCGTTCAAGCGTTTTTGAGAAAAACGTCCAGCAAAGGTCATCTTTGACAAATGCCAAAAAACTATACTAATTTTTGCAAGGCGTGACGAACTTTTAAAGACTTGTTGTAGGGCCGTAATACTTTAGTATGGTCTATAAAACTATGGTGTCTACCGTTAAAAAAAAACATAAAAATCGTGAAAAAAAATTAACACTTTATTACAAGAAAACGACCCGGCCGATCTAATCAGCACGATTCCCAACCAAAATCTTTCGTACAGTTTTTTTTAATTTTCAAAATCAATTCAGAATTGGACGATTTTTTTTTACACTTTTTTGCGATTTACAAAGAAACGGCCGACCGTAGCACAAAACTGACAAACGATGCTCCTCATCGAGATATATCGAATGGCTTTTAAATTTTTGAAATCGGTCTAGCCGTTTGTGAGAAAACATCGATTTACGGTGAAATATCTGTTTACACACAAATATACTTTTTTCCAAATTTGTTCTCATTCGATTCAGAATGGCTTGAAAAGTCAAGAAAGCATAAAATTAGCGAATCGGATTTTTTGATGAAAACATAATATTCTCCTTCGGGAAGATAACATAATTTACGACGATTTCCACGTCGATAGGAAATACTCGAGTGTAATTTATCAAACCTCTTTTCATAGGACTCTAATATTTTATCAGGTTTGTTTTGACTATCAACACTATTATCAAAACTCCAGACGTGTCAACTTCATTTGCTCCTTGTTAGTAACTATACATAGTAAATTCATGACATTTATGTTATTTCTAAATACCAAAACAACATATTATATCATCACGATTACAATCAGAAGTCGTAAAACAAATGTACTATGCGTATTTGTGTATCATTTACCCACCTCTATACGTTTGTGCTTTGAACCGTGTTATAGACAAGTAATTCAGCGTAAGCTAACGAGCTTAGAGCTTAAAGCTCACTGTGACACACGATCGTTCATAACAGTGTTCTTACAATGGATTTGAGGCGGAAATAAGATTATCCTTGATATATTATTAACATGTAGGTACGTATTATTAAAGCTAGGATTACACATATTAGATGAGTTTATTTATAAAGGACACTATATTATAATAGTGAATTTGTAAAAGATAAGTTCCGAGTGACGTAGAATAAATATGCTCTGATAGGTTTATTAACCAGTTGACTGTGGCGCATTGTTTGTGTCGACAGAATCGAGGTAAAATGTTATATTAAAGTGAAAGGACACTAACAACTTGCTATTTTATTCTGGAATAGCCTCAAAATAACATAATTTTGAAACATGAGAATGTATTTTTATTTTTAACTTCCCGTGGGGTAAGTTATTGTAATCGTCCAAAAATCGAAATCGAAAATTTTTACATTCTTCACGTTTTAAAGGTTTCTGAACATTTTGACATACCTCAGAAAAAATGGATTTGTGTGTGTATGTATGTATGAATATAAATTTTCTTCCTCGTTTTCGGGCGTACGGATCAACCGATTTGAATGATTTAAAAATCATTCGATTTTTTATTTCGACAGCAGGTCCAGCCGTTTCGGAGTTACAGAGAAAAGAGTGCAGCAAATAGAAATCAAGTTTTTGAGAGAATGGAGTATCCGATTTGAATGATCTAAGATAACTTCTTAAACACAATTTCTGCTGTCTTTCTTTCATCTCAAACTTTGTTTTTGATAGAAAATCTAAAATGTTTTGTTTCAATTTAAAATCCATTTGACTATATTCGATATGGATTTTCATTTATTTATGGTGATAGCCAGGATCGGCTGAACCGTTTCTTTATGATTAGCTAATAAGCCCAAAACTTTTCATTAATGTTTTCAATGCCATTAAGCCAAAAAATATAATAATATATATTATATTGTTACTAAAAATAATGTACTCGTACCGGAGCGAATCTTACATTATAGAAGAAATCAAACAAGAAAAAGCTAATCAAACTGTTTTTTATATATACTGGGAAAGTATATAAAAATACAGAAAATCTTATGTTAGTATCGATTTTCATGCACCTACCTGCTGCATCAGTGCATTCTTATATGTGATAAGATCATATATTTTATAAATAGGTGGAACAAACTATATATTTAAAGGTAAGTTCAAGTATTAAAATATATAGAGCACTACAAAGCAGTAGAGCTAATTCTACTTTATAAAATGAAGTTAGTTGAAATTAAATCGTTCAAAAATTGAAAAATTAAGAACTTTAAAAAATAAGTGTTAGTGTTGAACAACCCTTGATGAAATTAATTTGTTCATGCAAATTTGAGCTTTTTCGTAAGCTCAAAATATCTCAATCGAAATTCAGTCGAAAATGTTCACTAAAAGAAATCGAAGTCAAAAATTATATAATTACTATATTAATTCTTTCGTTATAGGGGTTCATGGTAAGAGTATGAAGTTTTAGGGTTACCTGTGTTTTATATACACGAATAAAAAAAACAGTGCTTCGGGGTGGCGAATTCTTACTACTTGGTTTCAGTGCAAACGTGCAAAAACCTGTTCAGAGATATACCATAGAGTTTCCCAAACTTTCACGGTAATTTTCAGAATGAGCCAGAAAGTTTAGAACATTATGTAACATAAAGAAAATACATTTTTATTCTGGTCGTTAATTTATGATATGCTTTATGCAAGATGAAAAAAGTTAAAACAATCTATTGATTGCTTTTGAAGTACTATTTTTATATAACTGCTAGTTTATATGCCTTTGTACTGTACTATTTTACTCATTTTACTGTACTATTTAATTAATAAATATTTAAGTGTATATTTTTCATATATCTATGAAGCTTATTCAAAAAGTAATTGATTAGACACCTCATTTTATTATTACATAAATGTTGTTTTTTTTAATATACAATTATAATTTCCAAAAAATTAGGATGCCATTATATTAGATTTTTGATGAAAATTTGTAACACTGAAAGTGCAAACAATTTTTTACGATTTTTTAAAACATTTTTAATTACAAGAGTACATGTAAAAAGCATATTGCCATAAGGTGAATTGCATGAACTTTTCAATACATGTAAGTAATCGACATAATAAGTATTGAAGTTTACTTATTTAGATGACTATTCAATTGTTCAATACTTTGTAAAACTAATAGAGTTTCATTGAATAGCTCCTAGATTTTCCAATTCGAAACGTCAATAAAAGATCAAAAATCGGCTCCAAACACAAACACATATACTTTACCAATTTTGATCTCAAAAGCTTTAGAATAACTTGATATGTCGCGTAAACACAAAATAGCAAGTCGGATTGCATTAAATATATGAATATTACAATTATATATAAGAGTAATTTGTGAAAAGGTGTGAATGGTGTTCTACCCTGTACACATATGCTCAAACACACAAACGCATACACACACATATATATATATATATATATATATATATATATATATATATAAAATTTTTCTGTGCGGCTGTATAATTTGATACTTCTCCTAAACGGTTATTCCGGTTTTGATAATTCTTTTTAGAGTTTGTCAAAGAAAATTTTTAAGATTAAATGAACGATAAAACTATAGTAATATTGTAGAAATAAGTGGCAAAAATTACGAAAAAACACTTATCATTGTTTGACATTGATAACATTTCAACTGTCATCTGCTAGAAATGTCAATTCACTTGAAATTTGAATTTAGCTGAAATTATGAGCTTAGATAATATTAAGATATAATATACAAAAAAATGTAATGTCTACATTATTATTGCCGAAAAGCAGCTAAGATGTGCCAGAAATTAAAATAATATAAGATACAGCTAACAGTATGTTTGGCAGATAAATTATATAATTCAGTTTAATAAATAACGCAATAAGTCCAAAATTGCTTATACATTATTTTTGTAAACTTACGCATATCGCATTTTGGTTTACTATACTAAATTATATAACAGTACAAAAAATATTTCTACTTATTAAATTTTTTTTTATTTAATTTACTCTGCAATCTGTTTTACATGAGCATCAATATTAAGCAGAGATTGCTAACAATGATTATCTTACAATATGAACCAGAAGATAGTAGCAACACCCAGCGGCGTGCCTACTAGGTATAATGACTAATTATCTATACTTGAAGTATTTGCTGACATTTTTTTTATCATATGTGCAACTATACCCACGAGAGGCGATTTTCACTTGAGGCTATATTTGAGATGTATGACCTCAAGTGGAAATTTGACATCAAAGTTGCCTAATGTCACGCTTGGCGGTAGCGGGAATCGATCCAGCGAACCTGGGACTAGTTGGTGCTAGCCCACGCTCTAACCGATATCGAGATGCTGGCCCACTTATTAAAAAAAATGATTTAGAATTTTGTTTCATGTGTCAAAAATTCATTTGTTTGGCATTGGATATGGAATATTTAGCAAGTTGATCTTAGATTGAAGAGTGCTCATATGAACTAGATTTTACAAATTAATTCACATAAGATTTGCACATAAACAATAATGTTTATTAAATATGTCAAATTAAATTTTGTTTTATAGGTCAAAAACTCATTTGTTTGGCATTGGATATGGAATATTTATGAAGTTGATCCTAGATTAAAGAATGCTCATATGTACTAGTTTTTACAAATTAATCCACCTAAGATTTGAACATAAACAATAATGTTTATTAAATTAATAGTAAGAAAAATGTACTTCAGAAATTATAATTGCCAAAAGGCAACTAATATATCGTACGAGATTATGAAAATTATAAACTAAATTATTGAAGCAATTATATTGTGTGGTAAAATCAACTTTCACCGCAGATACTATATTATTTTTTTCTGAATTTTTTATACTGCTTATGCTAAGACCATAAATGAATCACAAAGGCAGGACATCAAATAGGATATTAAAAAGTCTAGGACAGGATATTAAAAAGTCTAGGATAGGATATTAAAAAAAATTGGAAATTTTGAATTGTAGACGTGGGTACAGGACTACGTCTGTCGGGTCATCTAGTATATATATATATATATATATATATATATATGTATCACCCATGACAATAATTTTCCATTTGAAAACGGAATCTTTTTAGCACGCTGCAAACCTCAGCATCACCTATTGTTCCAGGTTCCGCCGCCGGAATTGTTTTATTATGTTCCATATTCCCTCATACAGAGTAGAGAATATCGAGTTTCATCTAGCGCTCTTTGCTTACTTAATTCTGCTCCAATACTTTTTCACTAAAATATATATCTTTTTGGATTTTGGCGAGTGGCCAGAACATGACTGCGCAATTGCTACTTGCACATGTACACAGAGAGTATATACAATTGCCAACCCAATTGTACACGTATATGAAGACTGATAAATGTGGAAAAATGATTCTCAATATTTGTATCATGAGTAATTTGTAAATTTCGGTTTTGCAAAAATTACTATTTAAGGGTGGTTCGGTTTTTTTTACAAAAAATGCAAGGTATTTGTTTTTGTTTTTCTCGAAATGTATTCATCATAGAGACATGCGGTTTTTTTAAACAAAAATTATAAAATCATAGAATATTACGAAATTTTCTTCTTTTTTTCCCCGTCATTTTTTAACAAAGGGGCGCCAAAGTCGGCCTTGCAAAATCGATCTCTTTTGCGGTGCCACAGATAAATCCGTTGCGCATCGAAACAAAAAAAAAACACGTTGAAGAAGAAGTTTGAATCCAGTCCCCCTACCAAAATGAAAGAAAAAAAGCAAGAAAGAAAAAATGGCAGCTATTTTAAAAAAAAGTGTTGAAAAAGGCTTTTTTGGGGCGAGAAGCTTCGCAGAAATTTTTTGCGTAATGTTATCAAGTTGTTTGAGGTAGGGGGACCAGGTATTGCAGTGGTGAACATAATGAAATGCAAGTCTATCCGACTTGTTGTTTTATTTTAATTTGTGGCACCGCATTGAAAAAAGTCAATTTGAGAAAAACGTATTTAAAGTTTTTAATATAATGTACTAAATACACCATTTAATTTAATGTACTAAATACACCATGGTGTTCAAAGATGCTGACATATTAAAAAGGTCATGTGCATGAGGTATTATAATGAAAAAGATAGCAGCTGGCATACAATAGCTCGCGGAGCGATGAAAAAAACGGTTTCAGAGGATTATGCATATAGAAATATATATGTATCTCTAACTTCGTCAAAAAATAGATATTGAGATGATTTTTTATCTTAAATAATTCTAAAGTTGTCTGTTTTCATAATATCAAAAAATCTCAAAATCGAAAAAAAAATAAATAAAAACCGAACAACCCCTTTAAACAGATTTTTAAAAAAAGGGTAATTGTAACAAACAATTAAATTAATACATTTTATGTACTTCGAGTGTTAATAAAGTTTACGAATGATCATTAGAATGAGATACTTGCTGTGCACCAAAATCACTATGTCAAAATTTTACTGGAACTGGCGTTCTGTCTTTTACATTTATAGTTCATTCATTAATTATTAATTTAATAATTTTCAGACTTTAGAACAATGTTGAAAATGACACCTAAATATTATAAATAATATTTTTATTAAATAAAATTGAAAATGCAACTTCAATGCGAAATATAAATGTAACTTTGTTGTTTTTTATATTATGATATATAATCAAATTGAAGAAAATGTATTATTATAAAAGATGACAGCCAAGCATGCAGATTAATATATGTATGTCACATTGTAATTTACTATACATTAATATTTTTTCTTTTATTTCAGGTAAGTGATCGGATAAACTCTCTAGATCGCTAATTTGGGTAAGAATAGGATTCAAATAGAAAATATTATATTCAATTTTAAATTTATTTTACCAAAATGCTTTTCAATGGCCACCCATCCATATATTCAAAAGAAAACTTAAATACTAATTATGAATAAGTTTAATAAGCTTCCCATTCGTTTAGAGTCCTATTTTTATTTGCAGTGTAAAATCTCAAATTATTAGAAAAAAAAACTAAAAACAAAACACAGTAAAACGATACTTAATGGTCATACCTAAAAAAATATTTTTTTATTTTATTACAATTGTATTAAACATAAAATATGACAACCATTTTGCAGTGATATGTAAAACAAACTGCAAAATAGTTGTAATATTTTATTTTTTAATTCAACTTTCTTCCATTTTTTTCTATAAATATGACTTTAATCATATATTTGTTTCATTGTGCGTAGTTTTTGTGCATTTTTCTGCATAATTTGTGTTCTGCATAATTATTTAACATATTAAAATTTAACATACAATTAGTTTTTTAAAGTAATAACTGGGTGAATACCTGTCAAAAAAATTTGGATTTATAATTATACATGTTTCATCATTTAAACATGTAATATTAATACTTATTCTTAACATATATCTATCCAGATAATAAAATAGGAAGAAAACTAAAGTATATCTCTTAAAATAATTTTAATAGATCCATACGTTTTGATTCCCAATTTGACCATTTCTCAGTACAATAAAACTATAAAAAAATACATATAAAACATAAATTTATCATAAATTAAACAACCGCAAAATAAGTAAAAACTAGAGTTGAGAAATTTTACGTAAGTGAATCTAACTTAAAAATATTTAGTGTAAGAATAAATTTTTTTTATTTATATATTTTAACAGCAATCAGAACCTTACGTCCTATGAGCTGTTGGGCTGAAACTTCTCCTTTCTTCGTATTTTTTAGATGGTAACCCAATGGTTAATCCATCCATATTTGATGATTTTTTGTTATTAGATTTAATCTAATGGGGCTGACTTTTTATTGGTGCAGCAATGCCGGGCAAGGGCTATTTTCACTTGGAAACATATTGCTATCTATATTTCCAAGTGAAAATCGTTGTCACTGCTGCCTGACAACAGGCTGCTCGAAGTGGGTATCGAACCCGGGACCTCTGATTCAGGTCCTGTCGCTCTTAACCGCTTACCTACGGGCGAGCCCAATAAGAATAAAATGAAATAAAATATAGAAATCATTTAATTCTCACACTAAATATATTTAGATAAGCTTCAATTATGTGTAATTGTTCAACTCTAGTGTTTTCTTTATTTTGAATGATTTTTACATATTTTCTTATGTAATTGTTTTGTAGTTTTGTTTTCACTCAGAAAGAGTCAAATTGGTACTCGAAATATATGGAGCTAATAAAATCACTTCAAGAAGCATATTTTAGTTTTCTTTTTATTTTGTTATCTGGATGAATTTCTGTTAAGAAATATTTTATTCAATCAACATATTTGGTTAAAAAAAAATCGCTTAGGCAAATATGATTTTCGGATACTAGGAATCAAAATGAGATACTTTGCTAAAGAAATCATACCTGTAAAATGAATTCCTGGTTGACCCAAAGGTAAAGATTAAATTTAAAAAAAAAATTGATTTTACCCATTTAGAGTGCCTCAAACGATTCCAATTGTATGACCGACCCCCACAAACTTTGGGAGACCGATCCACCTACTGGGACCCCCCCTGAGAGGTCCGTAATACAAAAATTGCAAAAAACAGAATTTTTGGCACTTTACATAATAAAAATCGACAGAAAATGTTTCTTTGAAACCGTATATATATATATATATATATATATATATATATATATATACTACATATACAGATTTATATATGATATACTATATACCTATTTCATCGAAATGGGATATGTACCCAATTAATATATTCGTACGCAGAAAATACAAATTCAATTCATAATTTACCGCTTTACTTAATTAAATTGCAATCGCAAATGAATAATAATTTACATACCTTATTAATGACAGCAGAAAATGTTCTTACAATTAATTTGGCGCCACCATTGTTTATACACTACACAACTGTCAGTTTATACACTTGTAATAAGTCTTGTAACTTGATAAACGATTGATAATAACAGTAAACAAAATATTCTTTAAACACAAACACTAAATGTACAAATATAGCAAAATTATTAACTCACAATCTAAACAAAACGCACCGGAATAAAGTTTCGGATAAACTACACTTTTATACTTGTTTATCTATGACTACACAATACATAATAACTTTCACGTTTCGCCCTTTTGAAAATGTCGATAAAACAGGTTTTATTCGTGTGAAGTTAAACGCGACACCAGCGCCATTACGGCATATGTCAGAACTATTGAACAATTACCGGAGTTTTGTGCTAAAAATAACATAACCTGTAGTGTTTATAAGAATTTAATCATAAATTTTCTTAATCAATCTCAGTGTAGTAATGTTTTTCACTATCGGTTTATCAATAACAAAAAGTCATGTTGGTACTTCTATTTATTTCTAAAATATCAGTTTGCAGCGAAAGATGTTGAATTTTCGAAGGCATCACGTAAACGTCATTGCAAAATGTATGGGCACGTAGAACACATTGTGTCACCGAGCAGATAAATAATGTTTGTAACAGTGATAGTCGAAAATATATTTTAGCAAAAATATAGCATTGTAATTTGAGTATAGTGCTTTATATTTAATTCCGTGTTGACATAAAGAAATGACATTAGCGTAATTTGAGTTAGATTACATTTTTTTATTTTGATAGTGTGTTGACACTGACATTGTTTTGACAGTTCTTGTGAACAAGTATTTAGCGCTAATTTTAATATAAAACTGTACAATTAGTGAAATTATTGTATAAGCACTTGGTAAGTCACAAATTTCTGTGTATTCAATTTGTAAAAATATCTTATTACGAAAAATTGTATTTTGGTTTTGACGTTTTGACTACGAAAGCTACTTGCTATAATAATGGCGGGTATTTATTCATAAAAACAAAACCCTTAAATCTTTTCTGTCATTGTGTATAAATAATCCTGTGAATTTTGATTGTCATATGCTTAGTTATTTAGTCATATGCTATATTATCTTTAAAATTATTAGTTTTCTAGAACAAGTATTAGTGCTTGAAGGTTTGTTTGAAAATAGGCGCTTCGATGTAATCTCCCAACAATGCCTTCTCATTTTTTTTCAATACAATAATCTTTCAATATAAATAATCTTATGAATTTTGACTGCCATATGGTTAGTTATGTGATTATCTTTAAAATTATCAGTTTTTAACCTTTTTACAACTTGAAGGTTTGTTTAAAAATAGGCGCTTCAATTTAATGTCCCAACAATGCCTTCTTAAATTTTTTCCAATACTATTTGCAGCAATTTGAACATAAGCATTTATTAGTTTGACTTATGAATAAATTTATGAATTGTGAATGTTCTATGCTTAGATTTTTGATTATCTTTAAAATCGCTAATTTTTAGGAACGTTTTTAGTACTTGAAGGTTTGTTTGAAAATAGGCGCTCAATTTTAAACTTCCAACAATGCTTTGTTTTTAACGTATTTGAAATATTCAATAACCTTTCAATACAGTTGAAACAATATAATATTATATAAACATTTTTGTATAATTATGGCATTGAATTTTCAAAATTATTTAACTTAGTTAGCTATCCAACCTAGTTAAATATTAATTCACTAAACCCATAAATTTCCTTTAGCAATATTATTAGCAGCAATTGAGTATTAAACATTTATCAATTTTGTCTATAAATAATCCTAAAATGGAACTTGACTGTCGTATGTTTAGTTAATTTATTATCTATGAAATTATTAATCAAATGCTTTCCATTTTCTTTAAAACCTCCAAGAGCTGGAATTTTGTTTAAATGTAGGCGCTCCAAACTTTACAATGCATTCTATGAAACTTTCTGTATAAATTTTTTTGTATAATTATGATACTGAATATTTATATTTTTTCAATTATGTTAGCTATTCAAACCAAATTAAATATTAATTCACTAAATCCTTAATTTTTTTCCAATAATTTTAAATATTCAGTACCATAATTTTACAATAATATTTATTTAATACTTCTTTGGTTAAACTCATTCAAATGGTTCTTAAATATTTCAAATACATTTCAAATTGCATTGTTAGAAGTTTAATTTGGAGCGCCTACTTTTGAACAAAACTCCAAGTACTGAGAAGGTTTCATGTTTCAAATACTACTAGTAGCAATTGAACGTTAAACCTTTAATAAATTTGTATATATATATATATATATATATATATATATTTATATATTTCTAAAATGAAACATGACTGCCATATGTTTAAATACCATTATGTTTAAATTTTTCAATTAAATGCTTTGTATTTTCTTTGAAACCTTCTTAGTGCTTGGAGTTTTGTTCAAAATTACGCGCTTCAAATTAAACTTCTAACAATGGGTATTATATAAATACATGTGTATGATACTGAATATTTAAAAATATTCAGCTTTACGTAAATTTAATTAAATATTAATTAAACCACACAATTTGATCTTAGAGTAAATCCATTAAAATTGAGTTCAAAATACCAATTGAGTGAATTTGGAATTAGAAGTATGAATTATATTTAATTAAAAGCCAGGCAATTTTTATATTTCTGATATTTTTTTAAATATACGAACTCATTTATTTTATAATTAATTGATACATTTATCAATCATTATTATTTGATTTATCGAAATATCTTGCAAATTCATTCATTTTCAAATATCATAGAAAAATATTTTAGAATTATTTTCGAATTAAGAGTCTTGTAGTACGAGCTGAACTTTGGATTTGCAAGCCGAGGTCTCAAATTTTATACTTACTTGGGTAGCCTTTTTGGTTTTCACTTGAAAATGTAGGTACCCTTATGTTGTTAATGTACATAGATATCTATCTATCCACGGATTTCACGGGTCTTCTTTAAATTGTGTCGAAATATTTACTTGATACTGGTTTTTGTTTTCATACAACTTTTATATTTACATACTTTACATACTAGTTTATTCAATAACAATTACATAATATCATATACAAACTCATATTACAACTCGTTATTTTATTAGGAAGAGCCTGGAATCGAACCAACGATCTCCGGCATGTGAGTCGGACATGTATCTCTTTTTGCAAAATTTTTATTCAAAGAATGCAAAATTCATTTAGATCCACTGTCTAAAATTTTTTAACCATCTCATAGCTTATATATTTGCAACTAGTCTTATTTCCTTGTTTGGATGTTTCTCAATTTTTGATAGATGAGAGTTGCTTCTGCCTTGAATTACTTCATCTACGTAAGATATTTTCAAATCATAGTGGATTATAAAATTGGAGAGGTATTTGGTTGGACTTTTATGTGGTAGCCATAGATAAGCAAATATAAAGTGGTATGAAGTGGTGCCCCATAGCCCATTGCTTTAAGACCATACAAACTCAAATAAATGCATGTTTCGTTCTCGAGCAAATCTAGGTGTGTGGTTATTGTTCCAAGTATGATATAGGCCCATAGACCCTGCATAATGAAACGTTACTTTAGTATGATAATCCAACGGTTGCAAGCATTGACTAAATTGTTCATGCGAAGCTTGTACAACAAATAGCTTCTTGATATTGATATTTTAGATATGGGTAAGTGAAATTTAATCTCCATTTTATTTTCTGACTTCCGCCTCAAATGTTCTATATCCTCTACCATGGTTGGCCACCTCTGGTGCATGACTATGCAATATAATATTTTGCCAGAGCTGTACACGTGAATAACAGGGAAGTTGATGAGCCGTTAACTTCCTACACACGGCGGCGGTGCTTTATCTCAACTCGTCTGAACGCTCTTCATGCATATTCAAGTCATTGCACGGCGACAAAAGCCATATATGAGCAAATGGAGCATTTTAGAATTATAACTGAGCAAATAGTTATTATGAAATGCTGCACGGCTGTTATATAATACAACAACTATTGTTGAATAATGTTCGTAATGTTTGCTTATGGCAGTTGTGATAGTTTCCTATAAAGTGAAACACATGCTTGTGTGGGCAGATGATATCTGCAAAAGCTTTAAAGACAGACACATGCCATACAACTCTTTGGATGTCAGTTTAAAACTTTGATTTGCGTACAAAGTGTAATTGGTTTCTAATAATTGTAACTGTATTCTATTTGTGGTATTAGTTAATCTAATATGACCTGATTATGGATGTTTTATGGCGTAATGGTTAAAGCCACACGAACTCGTGTAGGATCGTAAGTTTGCAGTAGTAATGTCCACTTTTACTTGAAAATTTAGATCACAAATATGTTACCAATTGCAACTTAAATTTTTGAAGTAAAACTTCTTTAGTCGCGACATGGGTGTAAATCCGTAAAAATGCAACGGAAATGAGTTACGGCAAGGTCGAGTGCTAATGATTCGTTATTCGCTCTCGATGAGATTATTTCTTTACGGGTCGATTCTACTTGATCGTCGTATTTATGCGAGGTTTCTTTGTATGCGTGACTCATTGAAAAACAATTGGCGTGACTTTATACGTGCGTACGTCACCAAAATCGTGAAGCACATTGTTCATTTTTCGGTGTTTAATGTCATTACATTTTAAGGTTAAATATTGGTACAAATCTTGAGTTAATAAAAAATGTCTGGATCGAAAGAATATTTTATCCCGTCCCCCATAAATAATAGAAATAATCTCATCGAGAGCGAATGACGAATCATTGGCACCGACCTTGCCGTAACTCATTTTCGTTGCATTTGTACAGGTTTACACCCATGCCGCGCCTAAAGAAGTTTTACTTCAATATAAAAAAATTTTAAGTTTTATATTGTGTTTGTTGTAAATCATATATCAGCATAAATGTTAAGAGTCTATTTATAATCACTAATAGGGTAGGGCGGGGTTTAAAGGTACGCGGGTGAAAAAGTCCACCATCGATTCCCAAAATAAGTATACAGTTAAAAATTGTTCAACAACATTATTTGAAATAGTAGGAAAAAGTTATATAACTAGACATCGCCTTGATTTTTACGACTTGCTATCGGGGGAGAAACGGCAATGTTTGAAAATCTATAATAGAAGTATTTTCTTTCTTTGTTAGTTTTTTTGGATGTGAGCACTGTTATTTGGTTTATGTACGTCATTTAATTGTTTTATAAGATGTATTGTTAATTTCGAATTAAATTCAGCAGTTTAACCACTAAAAAAGTTTACATTTGGGTGGGGTAAAGGAGACCACACCCGACAAAGATGTAAAAATAAAAAATAGAAAATAAAAAGTAAATTAAAATTAATAAACTATATTGAAATATATAAATTTAGCAAACGTTATTCCACCTCTGCTGTTGAATATTCTGACAAAATACTAGATCAAGGTTATTTACAAAGTTCTGTAAAAAATGCACCCATGAAATTTATATTTTGCATTGGATGAATAATGTAGCTATTATTTTGTAAAAGCTTTCTAAAAATAAAATAAGACATTGGACCTGTTTGTTTCCTCTCCGTCCCAATTTTACTCCGGCTATGAAGTAAAAAGGACCAAAGTTAAAAATTTTTGAAAAACACATTTCTACAATGATGAATTAGCTGGGGGTTTTCCTGAACATAGTCAAATAGTTGTTTATTTGACATGTGTTATCGGTTGTGATGTTTTGATTTTTATAATATAACTACACAAAATGAAATTGGACCTTTGTGCTCCGCCCTGCCTCACACTATTACAACAATCGACAATGTAGCTTCCATCTTGACTTTAGTTTTTACAATAAAACTAAAATTACCATATGACAAACATACACGCATCACATACATAAAAATCATATATATTTATATTTCATCTTTTATAGTTAATAAAACAGCAAGAGCGTAACGAGCGCAGTTGCCGCCCGCGGTCATAAAGAATAGCCGCCGCGGCAGAGTCTATCCATAAGCGGCAATAACTTGCTGCTACGTTATAGCCAATAAAATACGAATTAGTAATGATTCTATTTATTGTTGAATTGTCATTACTATCCGAGCACTTGGAGAAAAAATTAATTAAACCGTATAGCGGGACTTATGGATAAAGTGATGGAGCGATTTATGAGGAAGATTACTGATTGTGGAATGATGATTCTAGCTCTGAGGAAAGTACTTCATTAAACAAAAACTTGATGCATCAGTAATGTTTTATACATACGTATATAGGAGAAGTACAGAAGTAAATGACATGGTATTTTGTTTTTCAATCTCAATCAGTATCAATCGTTTTTGCTCATCTCAGATTTAATTAATTAAAGAGGAAGAAATGCAACCAATTACTGAAACCATTTAGTATACATACATAGTATGGACAAAATGATATATAAGGTCAGGATAAACTGAGTTACTAAATGTTAAGAAGAAAGATCACAAGGAAGTGTTTGGCCCTCTTTGGGACATCATGTCATGAAACATGACCCCACAGAAAACAAGTCATATTTCGTAACCAACCTTCGTTGAGTCCCAAACGGAAAAAGAGGTCTTTGCGATAAATGCAGTATTTTTTTTCTACAGGTTGATTTTTTGGCCTATTTTTAAAAGTAGTCAGAGTAGAA
Organism: Ctenocephalides felis; assembly: GCF_003426905.1. NCBI lineage: Eukaryota > Metazoa > Arthropoda > Insecta > Siphonaptera > Pulicidae > Ctenocephalides > Ctenocephalides felis. The sequence goes on from NW_020539727.1 coordinate 4,158,922, forward strand.
GTTCAGGCCTATCATCTCTGACAAGTTTCAATTATCTTTTTTCTTGTCCTAGAATGAATGAACGAAAGATCGACTGATCTATCTTGCAATATGTTGCTTGAAGTAAATATCTTTAATGATTGTAGTTGTATATTTTCTAGAGGCCATTATTTCTTCAATCTTGAGTTTTGTTGGAAGCGAAAGATGTCCTTTAAAGGATCATTTGGGTCATCTCTAATCTGTTGCGGTATTTTGAAGACAGTTTAGGCAGTTTCATTAGTGTCATCCAGAGAGAGTGGAGTATTGTTTTCAATATTTTAGTTTGCATTCTCTGTATAATTTCCAAATTCAATTTGGAGGCGCATACCCATAGCTCTAATCCGTAGGTCCATACTAGTTTGATGATAGCTTTATATGCTAATAGTTTCTTTTCCACGGATAATTTCGATTTTCTGCTCAATAACCAATTCAACTCCTTCATTTTTAGTCAAATCTGTTTCTTTTTTAATGTGTATTCTTCACGCGAGTATCTAAATGAAGTCTCAGATATTTTACTACGTGCACTTGTGAAATCATAATGTTATTTAAATAAACATGAGAGCAAGCTTTTTGACACATCGTAAATGTTATGTGATTAATGATTTCGATTCATTGATTCGAATGTTGCATTTGTTAACTTCCGGTAGGGTAATTTATTGTAATGGGCCGAAAATCGAAATTGAAAATTTTTATATTTCTTGAAGTTTTGAAGGTTTCTGAATATTTTGGCATACCTCTGAAAAAAAGGATGTTCAAAATTCAAAATGGTTCAAAAAACATTTGATTCCTATTGATAGGGAGATGTGCTGATTAGTTTTTGGCAAAGGCAGGTCCAGTCGATTAAGAGATACGGAGCAAAGAGTGCAGAAAATAGAAATCAAGTTTTTGAGAGATCGGAGCGTCCGATTTGAATGATCCCAAAAACATTCAATTCGTAATGACGGGAAGAAGGGGTGATTAGTTTTTGGCAAAGGCTGGTCCAGCGGTTTCGGAGATACAGAGCTAAATGTGCAAAAAATGGCAGTTTTTGAGAAAACTAAGCGTCCGATTTGAATGATTCCAAAAACTTTCTGCTTGTTTTAACAAAATAATTGATTTTGGAAAAAAAATTTTGTTCCAAAATTATTTTTTAAAATCTTTTTTTCCAATTTTTTTTTTTTATATCGAAAATAATTCAGATTTTTATTTTAATTCTGTTCTAATATACTTTAAACAAATAATTTTAACTTTCCAATTTAGATAATATACTTCTTATAAATATAAATAGTCAATGTTACAATATTTATAATAATCTATTTTAAAACATTTAATATTCCTCGATCATTTTGTTACGGTACGGAAAGTTGCAGCAATTTGCCTTAAGGCACGATGCCATACACCCCACTAGTTTAGTCATTTCTCCAATATCGATATATAACTTGGGGTTAGCCCAGATGCTAATAGCGGGTTCCTGAATAATATGGAAGAAGGTTGCTATAGTATAGTTTGGAGGTGTCAGGTGTCTATTGTAAAAAACACACATAATAACAGGCCCGGACGCTGCTCTGCGGAACACCTGATTCGACTTACATATAGTCGGTTTTCTATTAAGCTGGTGATGAGTATTGAATTTGTTAGCTACTTCTTGCATTTATTTATATACCACATATTTTCACATCTACAATCAGTTTTTATACTAAAAAAAAACCTAGAAATATTTTTATGGCTAAAACAACTTTGCCAGGACACCTAGTGTTATATAAATATACATATATATATATAT
>NW_020539727.1:4161701-4210403 GCF_003426905.1 Ctenocephalides felis
TCAGTTGCGCGAACGCTTCACGTGTAGCTGGGATGTTCTGTTTTGTTGTTGTGAAGAAAGTTTTAAGAGTAAGAAATAAATTAGTATTACCAATTACACTGTTATATTGATGTACATAAGTGTTTTACTATTTAGTATATCAGTATTATGTTTACTTAACTATTTGTTACTTTGAAAACTAACTAACTAACTAACTAAAAACTAAGTAACTATTGTTACTTGAAAAAATATTTAGAAAAGTTTGAACTAGTATAAAAATCCAAATATGGACTATACAAATATCCAAATATGCAATATATATACCAGAGATACGAAGAAAAGTATCTAGCAGAGAAAGAAAAGCAGTCATAACATAGCATCTTCTCACTACAAAAATGATTTAGAAAATAAAAATATGAAGAAACAAAAAAAAGAAAGTGAATTAGTCAAGACAAAGGATAAGATGAAAACTGCGAAGAGAAACAAACAAATAAAGAAAATAATGATGATAGTGAACAAGAAAAACTGAGTTGATGGACCAAGATATTAATGTCCATTTTTGTTATTGTTATGTTGTTATTGTGTTGATTTATGCTTATATTCCATTTATGGGTACCTATTCCATATTTGGTTACACATTTGTAAATTTGTTTTTGTGTTAGATTTCATATTTTAATATTATTAATATTGATATATTATGATATGTATTTTTTTCAAAAAATTAATTATAAAGAATTGTATTGTATTGTAAATTTGAGATAAATCTCTTGCTTATGTGATAAGTATTGATTGAAATTAAAATGATGCATAAAAACATAAGCACAATTACAATTTGTAAGCAACTATAACATATTTATTATTAATTTTAATCTTGAAAATGAACTGCCATTACCAAAAGTATTAATGGCAATTTTCTTTTAGATGTACAAAATTATTGTTTAATGAGATACAGAACAAAAATTATTAAAATAAAACAACAGATCAAAATCGAATCATGCAATTGGTCCTTAATCATGAATTTACTTACATTAGAAAATACTTTGTGTGAGTCAATTTTGAACCTATCATCGACTTTTTCTCAAATACATCTGGAATGATTTCGATAAATTAAAGGCCTTTGGATGTAACTCGAGAAAAACTAAACTTCATAATTTTTGTGCTACGAACGGCCGAGCCAATATTTTTACAATTATAAGAAAAGGTCTAAGCGTCCACGATTCATTCTAAAATTTTAATTCGATGTCAAAAAACAACAACACCAATGATATTGAGGTCTACTTACAATCAGCTACACGACCCCTATCCAAGCTAATGATGAACAACCTAGAACATCAACATTTTCTGCCTACTATGTAATAAATGTAAGGGCCAGCGTTAAAAGAAAGGGCAGACAGAGTTAAAAACCGATATATTTGATGTAATTGATTTGAATTTGGTAAATATTGTAAAAGGTAGGTAAGACCAGGGCAAGAATATTCACCAAGACAACAGGACTTTGGACAAGCGATATCGAGGAAGGTAGGACATCCACATGATGGCTGACAATTGTTGAAGCCTACTACCATATTCATTAATTTTTAACTACTAGTTTTGTGCATCGTGTGCGTAATTTCAATGAATTCACAAGTTACTAACTATTATAAACAATCTGGGTCATAAGTCTGTACATCAGTATACAGCTGTTGAATTTTCATTTGGCTATTTTGTCTGTTTTGATTTTATGACTAATACAGCATTTTGAAGGATAATATTTCAGTAAGTTTGTAGACAAATACTCAATTTATCATTAAATTTATTATTCTCCCAGATAACTAATAAATTAATAAAATTATTGCTGATCAAAAAAGTGGCACAACCGTACCCAGTCTCCTCTACTTTGTACAGTTGGCGCATTTCTATCTGACATTGGGACAGTTGTTGCTCCTACTACAAATAAAATGTATAGAATTCGGACTATATGTGTCTCACCTCTGCCGCACTTGTCGATGTGGTTGGTGACCGGCAGCGAGGGCACGCACTGGCAGCTGCGTTTGTTGGGGTCGCACTCGCTGCCAGGGAAGCCGCACTCGAGCGTCGACTGGCATCGATCGCCGAACTTGGCCACGCCGCGAGACGCATAGTCTGCAATGAGAAATTAGCATATGAGCATTGATAAACATCTAGATATAAAATATTATACATATTATACATATGTATCAGTTATTAATCTGGTTAGTTAACATTTTATATAAAAACTATAATTAATCACTTAATCATATTTTTTCAAGTCATCACCGGGACTGCAGTTTCGTTATGCTAATCTGGGACGGAGGGAGAGGTCTTTAAAATAAAAAATGCTTGTTTGAGAAAGCAATAAATAAATAGTTTGTTTTACACCTGAGCATCCATTTCTTTTATTCACAATTGCGGATTTTTAATAAGAACGTTTTATCATTCGATTATTGTTCGGACGTATTTTCATTTCATTATATCAGCCTCGAAGGCGGCAATCTTCATGGCATTGAGCTTTTACACCCGGTTTGTTGTTACCCCTATAGAAGGGTTAGCGGATTTGGTTCGGTTAATAAATACATCTTCTTCAATTAGAACTTAGTGACAAATTATTAGTGTTATAAGCAGGGCCGGATTTAGAAATTTGGCGCCCTGGGGCAATGACAAATATGCCGCCCCATCCATGAAATTTTACTTAAATTGTCTTTATATATTGTTCCCGTACCAAAAATAAAAAATAAAAAATTTTTTTTTTTTTTTGAAAATTTTGAGTTTTTTTTATATTTTGAAATTTTGAACTTATATTAAAGCAATTGCGCTGCTTCAGCAGCGTAGAGACAAAATATAGATGCACGTAGGCGTCGCGTCGCAGTCTAACAGAACCCATAGAAATGTAAACAAAATTCATACTTTATTATTAAAATATCTATAAAATATCTGATAATTTGATGTGCATATGTCTAATGATCACTTTTGACCGCCAAATGTTTCTTTTTCAATTTTTTTTTATTGGATCTCCGAAACCCATAGACCTGCTTCCCACAAATTTAAACAGTTCTTCATTTTCTGATATTGGATGCTCCGTTTCTCTAAAACTGAATCACCGTTTTTGGCATTTTAGCCTAATACAGGTTACCAAAATAATTAAGAAGTTTGTAACAATCTCAGAAACTTAAATCTTCGATTAAAAAAACTGATTAGTTTCTGGCACAGGCATGTCCAGCCGTTTCGAAAAATTGTAATTGAGGTTTGATATTTCCTCTCTGAAACAGCTACGCAGTGCGATTGCTTTGAAAAAAGTTCATAATTTTCATTTTTTTCATTTTTCCAAAAATTTTAAAGCTCTTTATAAAATGTAATTTTCAGTACGAGAAGTTCCAGTAATTTGCCTTAAGGAACAACGCCACTAGTCACTATTAATTTTTTTTTTTTGGCGCGGTCAAAAAGCTTGTAAGTGCACAAATTTGTCGTCTTAAGAGGGCTCGAGATCTGAAGAACATATTTTTCTTAAACTCTCAGCTCATATACGACACTTTATTTTAGCCAAATTGCCAAATTGCCAAATTATTAACTATTATTTGATAATTTACGTTCGGAGAGGGAGACAAGCAAAATAATAAATTTTAATAATCGGTTATTTGGACCCAAATTTCGCATTGCAATCGTATTATGTTTTGTTAATTATAGTTCTTGAAATAAAAAATGCGGCGAGCATAGCTCATTGGTAGCGTGTTCGATACACACGATCAATGACTTAGAATTTATCATAAAAATATGTGTAGTTAATTTGAAATCAAATAAAAATTGTACATATTTGTTAAATAGGAGAAAATTAGGAATAACAGAATTCGAATAGTTGAATTGAATTAGGAGTAAGAAGAGAAGTATTGGAGCTTGAAAGAAGAATGAAGAATTGAAGAAAATAAGAAGAAAAATTAAGAAGAATATAGAATAGGGTACATAAATAGATTGAAATTGATATAAAAATTAGAATGCAAATAAATAAAAATGTTGTAGGTGGCTAAATGCTCAGAGTAAGCGAGGCCAAATAAAAAAAAATGTTATTAAAAAAAAATAGTTAATTACATTGTATAGCATTTTTTTCTCACTATCCAAATTTTGCCGCCCCTGAAAATCTGCCGCCCTGGGCAGTAGCCCCGACTGCCCCTACTGTAAATCCAGCACTGGTTATAAGAACTTGCAGCAAATACATAAATTATACCAACGACTCAGTGTTTCATACAGTCCACAGCTATATAAGTTATATTATAACCTAACAATCTGATTTAATCGTAAGAAAGACTTAATACACACATATAATTATATGCGATACCATTTTATTTATGATATTATATCATATATTATAGGTTTTGATCTATAGATTTTTTTTGCTTATGGCCTTGTATAAAATTCTTTTTAATTTTCTTCATAACTGATATGGAAAAAAATGCATTTGCTTGTTTGTTTTCATAATTTTTATTTTGATAATTTGCTTAATAATTTGAACTATCCGGACCTTGACAAATGATGTAAATCCGGAACAAATATTGCTATTTGAAAACCGCAATCATACTGTACCATCTGTGGCCGGCTTAATGCAGGTCGATTTAATGGTCACATGCACATCTGATTTTCGGATTCTAGAGATCAAAATAAGATACTTTGCTGAAGAATCCATACTTCTAAAATAAATTCTAATATCCCGTGCATTCATCCAAAGTAACTGATAAACATCGAATGGCTTTTAAATTTTGGGTGCGTCATTTTTGATGGGTAATATAAAATATATTCATTAGAAAATATTTGATTATAACTTTATTGTCGACTAATTTTAAATTTTATATATCGTATTTCGTTTCCAATTTATCAATCATTGATAATGTGTAATCATCTTTGTGATAGCTATATTGTATGATTGTTATTTTAATGAATGTGAAAAAATCACACCTGAGGTTAGTTGAAACAAAACCTTGGGGCTAGTTGTCCCATACAAAAATTATATACATGTACAAATGAAGAAAATTGGATGTAATAAAGAGTGTGTATGATGTCGGCACATGTAAAATGTGTTACAAGAGACACTATATCTTTTATTTATGTTTTGATTTATGTAAATTGCAGATTATGTATATCATAAGAGACATTATTTATTTTATCCGTATTACTTATAGTTTGCGTAGATATTAGAAAAGAATTACTTAAAGACGAGTTAATGTTTTAAAAAATATGTTAAGAATGAATTATCAGAGGTATTATTGCCGTTTTTTTTGTCGTTACTACATGATTTGGTAGACGTTATAACTAGCCCAACCACAGGCTAAGTTTTAACTCCGCACTGTTCATAGAAAATGATTTATTGTGATAAAATGAACAACAGTTGTGGAATTATCTTTACCTAATTTAGTCAAAAAATATATATAGCAACTAGCCATCTTTATTTCGTAAAAATATAATCAGTGCATTTCAAGATGAATTTATTTAGAATACAACTGTTGCAACTAGCTCCTAGCTTTCATACGATTAGAAGTTCATTGTATAAAGCTTATTAATATTATTAATGAGCAGCTGCAAAAATAATTTTTCTTTATAAAATATCTTATAAAGAAAAATCGATTCTACGAATTTCAGTGCAATATATATTACAGAGCAACTTCTAGTTCGTGGAAAGCATTTCAACAAAAATCAGATATTGCACGAGAGAGATTATGGCAAGGATTACGCGTTCTTCGCAATATAGAGAGCACTGTTGAGTAGGCTGAGTCGAGATTTTCCAAAGAAATGCTATATCAGAAACTTGGATTTGTATAGATTAAAGTCATGTACTCAAGAACTTGCATGAAATAAATAAATTTTAGAGTGGATAATAATATTATAAGATAATTTAAAAGTTATTAATAATTATTAATGTAATAAATAAAGATTAAGTTGAAAAAATGTAGAGATAAAGCACCAACCTGCAGATGGCGTACAACTACTTTATAGTCTAATAAAAATATTTATTACACAATATAACAAGGTCCATTAATTTTATGTTTAAATAAGTAATTATTTTACTGATATTTGTTCTAAATGAATTATTGAGCAAAATAAATACTAACTTATCTTATATATAAAATTCTTTTGTACGGGTGTATAATTGGTACTTCTCCTAAATGGTTATTCGGATTTTGATAACTCTTTTTTAGAATCGAACGATAAAACTATAGTAATAGTGTAGAAATAAATGGCAAAAATTACAAAAAGCCACTTATCATCGATGGACATTGAAAACATTTGAACTCTCATTTGCTAAAAATGTAAATTCACTTGAAATTTGAATTAAGCTGAAATTTTGAGCCTAGATAGTATTATAATATAATATACAAGAAAGATGTAATGTCTAAATTATTATTGCCGTAAACCAGCTGAGATGTGCCAGAAATTAAAATAATATAATATACAGTCAATAATATATTGTTTGGCAGATGAAATTACATAATTCAATTTAATAAGTAACGCCCAATATTGCATAAATATTTTTTTTCAAACTTATGCATGTCGCATTTTGGTTCACTTGAATAAATTATTTAACAATAAAAAAAATTCTACTTATTAAAGAAATGAATTAGAATTTTGTTTCATGTGTCTAAAATTCATTAGTTTGGCATTGGATATGAATTTATTTAGCAAGTTAAATTTAGATTGAAGAGTTCTCATATGAACTAGATTATACAAATTGATTCACACAAGATTTGAACATTTGAACAATGACGTTTATTAAATTATTAGTAAGAAAAATGTACTTTAGAAAATATATTTGCCAGAAAACAACTGATATATCGTACGAGATTATAAAAATTATAGACTAAACTATTGAAGCAATTATGTTGTGTGACAAAATCAAGTGTAAAATTGTTCTTTTACCGCAGATACTATATTATTTTTTTCTGAATTTCTTATACTGCTTATGCAAAGACCACAAATGAATCACAAAGGCAGGACATCAAATAGAACACTAAAATTGTGATTTTGTGATTGCAACAATGCCCTGAAAGGCAATTTTTACTTGAAAAGTATATCATTACTGCTTGATATCAGGCTGTCCAAACTGGGAAACCAACCTGTTCGGAAGACCATAGCCCTCACTACTAAGTCATGAAAAGATCACTTTTGGCGAATAGAAAACAAATTTAGGGGACAAACTAAAAACAAGACATTTACACGGCATGAAAATGAACCTGAACAATATGTTAATTGAGATAGCTTAATAAAAATCTCCATAATTATGCATAACTTTACTTGCTCACGAATAAATCGTTCAAAAAACACCTAGCCTTACTCTCCAAAAGAAAATGAGCCCCATATTAAGTTACAGAAACGTGGCAAAGGAAACGGGGGGTATATGTATCACAGCAAAACATAACAACCCCCAACACAATGTTATCTGCTCATTGAAGCTTATTAAAATATCGCGTGCTTTCTGAGATATGGAAATTTGAATAAAGCTCAAAGCGCCATTTCAGTGATATACGATGCCTAATATATGCAATACTGAGGCGGTTTTAATTTGACGTTTAGTTCGAAAAGTTTTTGAACAATTAGGATTTAATTTAATTATCAAAACTGTAAAACTTCATTCTAAATATATAATTTTTTTTACTAAGTATAAGGAGTATTTTCCAAAAGCAAGTTTTCAAAAATCAATATTTTTAACTTCCCGTAGGGTAAGTTATTGTAATGGGCCGAAAATCGGAATTAAAAATTTTTTCATTTCTCGACGTTTTGAAGGTTTCTGAACGTTTTGGCATACCTCAGAAAAAATGAATGTGTGTGTGTGTGTGTGTATGTATGTATGGATACAAATTTCCAGTCACGTTTTAGGGCGCACGGATCAACCGATTTGAATGGTTCAAGAAACATTCAATTCCTATTGATAGGGAAAAGAGCTGATTAGTTTTTGGCAAAGGCAGGTCCAGCCGTTTCGGAGATACGGAGCAAAGAGTGCAGAAAATAGAAATCGAATTTTTGAGAGAACGGAGTATCCGATTTGAATGATCTAAAAAACATTCAATTAGTAATGATTGGGAGAAGTGTTTATTTGTTTTTGGCAAAGGCAGGCCCAGCCATTTCGAAGATACGGAGCTAAATATGTAAAAAATGGTTTTTGAGAGAACTAAGCGTCCGATTTAAATGATTCAAAGAACTTTCTACTTGTCTTAACAAAAGAATTGATTTTGGAAAAAAAAAATTGTTCCAACTTTTTTTTTTTTTAGTTTTTTGTATATCGAAAATATTTCAGATTTTATTTGACTATAGTTCTAATATACTTTACAAATAATTTCAACTCTGCAATTCAGTTCATATAATTCTTATAAATATTAGACAATGTTACAATATTTATAATAATCTATTTGAAAACATTCAGTATTCTTTGAACATTTCGTTACGCTACGGGAAGTTCCAGCAATTTGCCTTAAGGCACGATGCCATAATTGCCTCAAGACAGAATTCCACATACAGCTAGTTTATAATTGAATCAGTTTCCGTAGGACTTTAATGCTTTAGTATGTTCATTAAGACCAAGTACTCTATCGTTATACCAAGTAAATCGTCTAATTTTAATTTTGAAAATCGTAAAACTACTCATTTTTTCAAACTTTGATATATTTTTAAAATTAAACTACTTGTCGTAAAGCCGCAATACTTTAGTAAAGTTATATAAGACCATGATATATATCGCAAAAAAGTTCCATAATAATTGGTTTATTTTTTTTTCAACAGTTAACTACAAGAAAACGGCTCGGTAGATTTTCACCTAAAATTAATAAGTATCATTCCCAACTAATATCTTTCGAACAATTTTTGATTTTTTAAAATCGGTTCGGTAGGATGAGCTTAAATGTGGACGAAAAGTTTAACACTTTTTTTTTCAAATTACAAAGAAACGGTTCGGCGGATTGTCGCACAAAAAGCGGACAAATATTAGTTCATCGAGATGCATCGAATGGCTTTCAAGTTTCTGAAATCGGTCCAGCCGTTTTTTGAAAAAACGTCGATATACAGTAAAAAATCTGTTTGCATACACGCACACACATACACACATATTTACTAACGATTTTAATCACACGAACAGCCACACAAGTATGAGTGGCTATTTGTATATAAGCATCGGTGGTTCAGTGGTAGAATGCTCGCCTGCCACGCGGGCGGCCCGGGTTCGATTCCCGGCCGATGCAAATTTATTTTATTTTTTCGTACCGCACATACCAAATTGACATGTACAAATTTTTTTATCTATCTGCCTATTTATTCCGACAAATCTCCAAAACGGCTGGACCGATTTTCACTGAAGGAACTGAAAAAAATTCAATGTTTCCGATTCAAAGTACTGAAACTGTAAGAGATACAATAATCTTATGCGCATTTATTTAACTCCTATAAACCCTAGACATCTGCTCCTGAGTATGCAAACAGCCTTTGTACAAAAGGCTCCTAAAAAGGATGTCGAAATGGATCTGGCCAATACTAAAAGTTTCGTTTAAGAATCAATTTTTCCGGAAACACCCTTTATGAATTCGTAAGCAGCGGACCATGAGAATCGAAAGCTCTTTTCACGGCCACGAAAATCGATATGAGACGAAAATAACATAACGAGGATCGATTTAACGACTTGATGAGGCAATGACATTTCGTTTGCCTAAAACCACGTGTAACATACCGAAAAAAACGTTTGGAAGGTATTTAATATTTAGAAAATAATTGGCAGATAAATGTTTTCTGTAGGTTTCGCCTGCTACAAGAACACTGAGATCTTATCTTTGCTATATCGAACTTCTGCAATGCCTTAATTAAAAGATTCATTAAATAATCCATTAAAATCCATTAAAAAAAAAAGTGCGCGTAAGGTTCGCATATACTCGATAAAATCAAATTAACGTAAAACTTTTTTGCTATTGTACGAGATGGCATTTAAGTTAATAATAAATACATCATATTACAATTCTGAATAATGTTTATTAGTAATATGGTAACTATCATGGTGCACAGAGCACACATTTATTAATGTTAACCATCATACATATTTATATAATAATAAATCATAAATTATATATTTATAACAGCATTAAAAATATTTATAAAATTTGAAAACAATAATGAAATTTAAATATCACATGATCGGTTTGTCATTGCAATTAGCTTTTAGGAATTGAACCTTCATTAGAAACAGTGGGTTATGTTAAACAACAACCAAAGAAATATTGTTATCACAATTTCACTCATCATATTTTCAATCGCGTTTGAAGAACCTCGTGTAATTAAATTAATTCATTGACTGCTTGTATTTTTTTTTACTTTTTCACTGGCGAAACAATCTCATTGTTTGAGCAGATGTAATATCTGTCTTGCCTATAAAAATATTTTCCATTTTAATAACTTCAAAGACTTATAGAAACTACCAATAATATAGAAATTATTTCAATAAAATTACGTTTCGTACGCGGCACAAATGTTGCATTTGTTTTATTATTTTCACTATATATATTAACTGATTCAGGCATTATTTATTAAATCAAGATTTGTACTACGATGTAACCTTAAAATCTAATTACATTCCGAACAGCTTCAAGCTGACGTACGCTGTACGCATATAATCAAACGTAACTGGACCTTCCGTTGAATTTTCACAGATTTACTTCCTAGTCGCGCATAAAAAAGTTTTACTTCAATAATTCTAATAGTGTTTTGCATTTTGGTATTAATTTGTAAGAAAACAGTGCAAAATAATGCCAATATTCAGTAATTTACTTACATTTTGAAATTCAACCCTTATTTTGATGAAACTGTATGAAATTATTATCACTCGCATATATTTTCCTAATATATTAATATTAACAATTTATAAATTGTTTTTGATTTTTTTATAATTGATTGATTGAACATAATAAATTTTGTAATTATAAGCTATAAGTGACACTGAAAAAACTTTTTGTTTTGATTTATAACCGTTATTTGAAGCGACGTTTTATGTAATTACAAAATAATCAAAAACTCATTACAAATGTAAATCTTGGTTAATCTGATCGTCTGCACAGACATTTTATTATAAAAAGAAACATGTATATACTAAAATGTATGGGTTTTTAAATTATTTTGACCTTCAATATAGTAGAAACAAATTTAAAGTTGCCATTTTTAGGTATTTATTTCTTTTACTTAAAATTTTTTAATAATGAATTTATCAAGTATTTTACCATTTTTCAATTTTGATTAAATGCGCCAACTTTTGCCGAAACTTGCCAAGACACTTTAGTAATTTTTTAGAGGAGATTTCTTAAAGCTGACAGATATTAAAAATTTTAAATTAATAAATCAACAAAAAGTCTTGGTTCTTAAAAATTTGGGGCAATTGTATTATTATTAATTTCCCGAAGGAGAAGTTTGTTTTCATAAACCAATCTGTTTTGCTAATTTTATGTTTTCTCGACGTTTCAAGCCATTCTGAATCTATTGGCTAGACCCATTTCGACATCCTTTTTAGGAGCCTTTTGTAAAAAGCTGTTTGCTTTTTCAGGAGCAGGTGTCTAGGGTTTGTAGGTGTTAAATAAATGCGCATAAGATTATTGTATCTCTTACTGTTTAAGTACTTTGAATCAGAAAATTGAATTTTTTTCTCATCCTTCAGTGAAAATCGGTCCAGTCGTTTTTGGAGATTTTTCGAAATAAATAGACACAGACAAAACAATTCATACATGTTAATTTGGTATGTGTACGAATAAATAAAATAAATTTGCATCGGCCGGGAATCGAACCCGGGCCGCCCGCGTGGCAGGCGAGCATTCTACCACTGAACCACCGATGCTTATATACGAACAGCCACTCATACTTGTAAGATTAAAATAATAGACCGAATTTAAAATCGTTTGCGACTCATAAAACCTTTTCAATGTAGAGTAAATTAATTAAAAATGGAATTTTTGGAGTTAAAACGTATATATTTTCAATTGATATTTACTGTACTTACTACGTAGTTGTCCGTATGGCGGTAATCTCTCTTTGCCATGAGGGTAATATCAACTTACAATTAGACGAAATTTTTTGGGGTAATGATTAAAAAAGTTTCCCGACCGCTGATGTAGAGTGACTATAGTATTGTATATGTTATCATAAAATTACAACATTGTTACTGCATTTGTTAAACATTTTTGTCAAACCTGTATTCTGCTAAACCTTTTATTACAAAATTCTTTCTCTTCTGTCTTAAATAGCTATTTGTTAATTAATTAAGCCAAAATTAGTAGGGTGTCTGGCATCGTGCCTTAAGGCAAATTGCTGATACTTCCCATACCGTAGTTGAAAATTTTGGTACAGAACCGAAAAACAATTACACAAAGATGTGTACACATTATTAAAATTTCTATAAAATATCTGATAATTTGATGTACATATGTCCAATAAACATTTTTGACCGCCAAATGACATTTTTTAACTTATTGTTATTGAGTGTTCATAACCGCTGCACTTGCCTTCCCAACAATTTAATCAGTTTTTCATCTCGTCAATACAAGTGAAATGCTTTTTGAATTATTAAAATCGGACTTTCCGTTCTCTTAAAAACTTAGCACTTTTTGCCCCGTATTTCAGAAACGGCTAAACTTGCTTTCGCCAAAACTAATCCACACGTCTCCGTATCTATACGAATCAAATGTTTTTTGAATTATTCAAATCTATGGGTGTTCCCGAAATCGTCGACAAAAATTTGTATCCGCACACACACACATATACATCCATTTTTTTCTAAGGTATGCCAAAATATTCAGAAGCCTTTGAAACGTAAAGATGTATAAAAATTTTCATTTTCGATTTTTTTGCGATTACTATAACTTGCCCTACGGGAAGTTAAATTCTTTTTTCATTACTGATTATCAGCACCTATACTGGATCGTGCTGGAAAACGCATTCGTGACTTTTTGCAAATGCAAGTGATTTATAGCATGTTTTTCCTTCATTTGATATAATTACAATTTTGGAATAAAATTCTAGATATTCAATCACAAAACAACGACCTTTATAACATTTTGAACAAACTGAAATTCAGAAAATTCATAAAAATGCTGTAAAAATGTGGCGCCTAAATAGAATGTTTTTTTCGAACAAAGCTGTATTTATTTTAGGTATGTGAAAATAGATCATAAACAATTTAAACTATAATAATAATTTTAAACTATTAGTGTAGTTAAATTGTAGGTTGCATTTAAATTATTTGCCTCGAAACGTTTGCAAAATTAATAATTTCTTCCAAAGGAGAAGTTCATGTTACCGTCAGAAAATCCGATTTGCAAACTTTACAAAGTTTGAAGTCATTTTTAATCGTTTAATAAATAACATTGTAATAATATATGTATGAGTATGTAAGCCAAAAGTGGACTCATCGTCGACGTTTTATTTTACTATTGATTTTCTGATTAGTTTCTGACAAAGATTTCTAGGGTAATTAATAATTAAATTTGTAAAAAAATGAAAAATTTTCTGCAATAGTTTTTAACATACTACGTATACTTATAAATTACTATTTCATTGTTTGTTTTCTTTGTTGCTTATTCATAAATGTCACAAACTACCTTGAACTTGTCCACTTAACGGGCACGCACGAACGCTGCTCGCGCCTAGATGTCGTATCCTAGCGGGCTAACCCGAGCGCTGCTCGCCAAAGTTAATGTTTATGTTTTATGCGATAAAAGGCTTACGATGGCCCGTTGTTGGGATATGTTTAGTTTAGATATGATAAGTACAGATCAATTAATAATTGTATATATAATAAATCAATCTTTAACGACTTTTGAGAATAGAAATAAACATGTAAAAACTGCCTAAAAAACGGGCAGTGGAAAAATGTTTCTAAATCCATCATATGATAATATTTTTTTATTATTATAATATAAATAATTAAATAAGTAATACTTTTTGTCCTTGAGATATATTAGTGATTGTACATGAATTTTTCACCTGAATGACTGATTTACTTGAATTTTCTTATTTGTTTATAAATTTGTTATATTATTTTCAGATAAATAGATATTATTAAAATTTAAAAGTTATTAAATAAAAATTTCGTATTATTTATCATATTATAACACAATAGTTTATACATAGAGCATAAAGGTAGTCCAAAAACCATCAAAGCGGTCATCAGTATTATAATATATATATTGTTAATTTTAAACAAAAATAAAATAAATAAAAAAGAAAATGTTATCAGAAACACATATTACATTAATTAAACTTTGAAAATCCACAATAAAAAAACCTGCTCTTTTAGATCACTTTTCACGAAAAAAAACCCGAGCGTTTAGTGGTTAAGGTAAAATACCACTTACATCAAGTTAGAAATAATATTAGATTTCGACGCATATATCTGATTCTATGCCATTTTCAAGATATTTATAAACAAAGCATGACGTGTATAGTGAATTTGTTCAATTATTATCGTACTAGTAGTGTGTGCCTATGCTGCCTATGCTGAATAATTGAATTTCAGCTGAGTGACCAGGTCGAGTCAGTCAGTCGGTCGCTCGGTTATGACGGCAACAGCTTTGGGAATTTGGCAAAGCATGCAGACATGCAGGAGGATTATAGTCAGGGGGTCTATAGAAATAAAAAATCTTAATAAAATATATATGAAAAATATAGAGAGGCCAACTATTGGGTTGACTTCTAGAAAAGT
This sequence comes from Ctenocephalides felis, assembly GCF_003426905.1. Lineage (NCBI taxonomy): Eukaryota > Metazoa > Arthropoda > Insecta > Siphonaptera > Pulicidae > Ctenocephalides > Ctenocephalides felis. Next base: position 4,176,373 of record NW_020539727.1, read on the forward strand.
TGAGAAGCGTCATTAGATCAACTCCTAAAACTCTGATAGGAACTATAGAAGTTCTGATTACTGTACAAAAATGGAAAAACAATTAATACTAATATAACTTATAAAGAAAGTACGAACAAAATGACTTGGAGGGTATATAATAATATCGGACTCGATCGTTTTTTACCATTTAGCGTGTAACCTACTCAAGCCTTTACCGCCAAAGTGTCTCAAAAAAGGAATCTGCAATGATTTACTACAATATAACACATGATATCTAAAAAAGTGCTATCGCAGAATAGCGATCCTTCTCACGCTGTCAAATAAATATACCTGTAAATTAGCTGAATGTACTGTGTGTATAACTAGCTAAGTACTAAGCTTTTAGTAAGCTAAAAATTGGATTCATTGACTATCCGTATCATATTCTTTATATAAAGTAGGAACTGTGATAACAAATTGTTGAATAAAATCCAACTATTACTAAAACCATTTGCCCATTTTGAAGAAGTATAGTTTATAAATGAATCTTCTCTTTTAGACGTCAAACATTTTTCTTGGCCTCAAATGACGTACCCTGTAGTGCATACAAAATATTTGTCATTTTTAACAAAGTATAAGCATGTCATTTTGTCCGTAAGTGAACAAATTAAATTAGTGGTATTCCCGTACTGAAACAAAAGGTTCGAGAAATATTAAATGTTTTCTAAAAGATTATTATAAATACTGTAACATTGTCTAATATTAATAAGAATTATATAAACTAAATTTCAAAGTTTAAATTATTTAATTATAATTAAAGTATATAAGTGACTTTAGTAAGAATTATATTAATATCTGAATTATTTTCAACAAAAAAAATAAAAAAAATCCAAAAGCAATTCTTTTGCCCGAAAAAGCAGAATTTTTATTGAATCATACAAATCGGATGCAAAATTCTCTCAAAAACTGCCATTTATTGTACATTTAGCTCCGTTCTTCTAAACGGCTGGACCTGCCTTTGCCAAAAACTGACACCCCAGTCCTCATAATGATTTGAATGTTTTTTATATCATCCAAATTGGATGCTCCGTTGTCTCAAAAACTCGATTTCTATTTTCTGCACTCTTTGCTCTGTAGGTCCATAATGGCTGGATCTGCCTTTGCAAAAACTAATCAGCACATTTCCCTATCGATAGGAGTCGAATGTTTTCTGAATGAAAAACACACACACATATACACACATCCATTTTTTCTGAGGTATGCCAAAATATTCAGAAACCTTCAAAACGTAAAGATATGATTTCAATTTTTGGACCATTACTATAACTACCCGACGGGAAGTTAAAAACAGAGTAAAACAAATTTGTCCTCTGTTCTCCCCCCATGAATACCTGTTCGAGTTACATCGAATGGCTTTTAAATTTTAAAATCTGTGCAATCACTTTTTAAACACGTTCGACAAAAGTTCAAAAATCGGCTTAAATACACATACATAAAAATCAACACACACAAATATTTTCTCTAATTTGGAAAGAACTTAAAACGTCAAGAAAGTTTTTGGCGAAAATATAAACATCTGCGGAAAGTAATGAACATTTTTTTTAAGAAAGAAGAAGGCTGTTATCCAGAACCAGATAAGAGTCTTCCAAATTTAGGTCCAACTTGTAAAAACAATTCTCACAATCCGGACACCAGCTCCGCTATGCAAAATAAGAATAAGAAATAAGAATTCGTGATCGCCATGCAAAATAAGAATTTTCCAAATTGGAGCCAGCTTGTGAATTTGCGCACCAGCTCCTTCTCATTTATGCGTGCTATGCAGTCACAATAAACCGGAACTAAACCCCTACCCAACCCCAACCCCAACCCAGCACTAACCCGGTCATCTATCCCCAAATGGAGTGAGTATCTATCCCCAAACAACAGAAATGCGTCCTAATAGGTCGTCACAATGCTCCCAGTGGGGTCTGTTAGTCGGTTACGTACAAATGTCAAATATAAATCAATTGTATGCGGACAGCGGACACGATACGCGCAATTTATAAACCGAATTATATTTTTGGTTATAATATATGATGCTGATTAGATTATGCATGAACACACGGATTTGTGACAATTTAATTGATAAACTATAATACTGTGGATAAATGGCATTAGGCTTTCATTAATATCGCCGCATGCAACTTTGACGTCATAGGAACTTTGGAACATTTATTCTTCACAAATAGGTGCACGTACGCCGAGCCATGCTAAGGTCTTAATCATGCAGGCACAAAGTTTCAAATTCAAATTTGATACCAAGCAGTAGTAAGATACGATTTCACTTGAAAATACAGATTGAAATCTTCTAATTGTAAGTGAAAACTAGTGGGGCGCATGGCATCGTGCCTTAAGGCAAACTGCTGGTACTTCCCGTACGAAAAATTATTATTTGTTTAAAAACGATCAACATTTTTGAAAAAAATTTACTTAAAAAAAATTAGATTTTTGAGAAACTATAAATTTGACAAAAAATTACTTTTTTTTGAAAAAAAAATTTTTTTTCTTCATTTTGACATATTTTGAAAATTCTGAACTTTTTGTCAAAGCAATCGTACTGCATTAACTGCATAAATACAAAATGTCAAAGCGCGTAAGCGCCGCGTCGCCGTCTAACGGATAAACATTGGCACGGGACCCATAGGAATGTAAACAAAATTTATACTTATTGTTAAAATCTGATAATTTGATGTGCATATGTCTAATGATCATTTTTGACTGCCAAATGACATTTTTTTTACTTTTTTCATTAGATCTCCGAAACCATTAGACCTGCCTGGTCAATTCTTCATCTTGTCAATACAAGTAAAATGTTTTATGAATTATTAAAATCGGACGCTCCGTTCTCTTAAAAACTGAGTTACCATTTTTAGCACTTTTTGCCCCGTATCTTCGGAACGGCTACAACCCATCTCCTTATCAATACGAATCGAATGTTTTTTGAATTATTTAAATCGGTTGATCGGCGTTTCCGAAATCGTCGACAAAAATTTGTATCCTTATCTTTGTAATTGTAAAGTGAAAAAAAAACGACCAAAAATTCTAAATCGATTTTGAAAATTCAAAAACTATTCGAAAAGATATTATTTGGGAGTCGCAGTGATTAGTTTTAGACAAAGATCGGCCAAGCCGATTCTGCGTAATTGACTGTTGAAAACATTATTTTTGATGAATCTTTATATAAATATCATAGTCCTAAAGAACATACTAATATTTTACGGCCCTAAAGCAAGATTAAAAATTTATCAAAGCTTGAAAAAAATGTTAAATAATAAGCTACAATTCTGAGAAAATTCATATCAACGGTTTCGACGTATACCGAAACATAAATTCGAATTCAATGGATTTTTAACATTTTATTACTTTAGTTCTTACTTGGTGTCAATCACAAATCTTTTTTTATTTAGTTGGCCTTATAAATTAGTATATCCGATTTCTCAAAATGTTTATGATTTTTAGATATAATTTCTGATTTATAAATATTTTCTAAGTTTATGTTACATACATTTCGGGGGTATGTGATATCACTTTGTTATTCGTCTACTACCAAGCTAACATAAGCATTGTATATTTATACACTTTTTCAGTTTAAATAATAAATGCACTTTTTGACTATGAAACTACAATTTGTAAAACACTAACTTGTTAAACACTCACTAAAAAATTAAATTGTGCATTCACTAAAAATTAAAATTAAACTAACCTCGAGTTGTAAGATTTTAATATTGTGAGTTAAATTATGAACTCAATTATATTTCGCTATACATCATCACCGCTATATCTTTTTTCCGCCTGCGTGTGATAGTTTTACCTTATTCATTCTTCTAAATTGTAATACTGATATTACAAGTGCATAGTTAAAATTTCCATCAGTGACTCAAAATAAGTAACTATTGCAGAAGGTACCGAAGCATTTCAGTGTTTTAGTTTTAATAATATTTTCAAATTGGTCACAAAAATTACCATCAGATATTCGGAGTCTGGTCGTCGTTGCAAATGACCGAAAACCGAGCGGGTCTGAATCATTAAATTCATATCCCAAAATCATCACCTGGTAACAGTGGATCAGTAATGACCCTACTGATGACAAATTTTGAAACCTCAGTAAGGTTTGCTTAAGGTTATCCGGACTAAATTTCGAAGTAAGCCCTAAAGACCCTTAGCGCACTAGCGTCATCTTACCTTAACAAAATAGAAGAGTTAAGGGCATCATCCTACAGGTAACTGGCGACAAAGCAATTGTTGTGAAATCCTTAATAATGTCCAATTTAAAACCTTTGACGATCTTCAGGTAATATCATAAGTAACAGTGAAAGTAAATAAATGATTTTCTTAATTTATATTGTTCTATTTATATCATAGTATATTAATTTATGATTTTTATTTCAATAGTATAATATATTATAGTATTGAGATTTTTTAAAAAAGAATATTAATGTTTTTGTAAATGTTATGCAAGACACGTTAATTTTGGTTAATATAGTAAGTAAAATATTTTTTTCCATTTGCTACATTTGCAACTGAAAATATATTTTTATGTCGAATATTCTAATAGAGTTGCTGATATAACTTGAAACAATTTATTTAGCTTTAATTTTTTAGCACGTATTTTTATTTGAAACAAGTATGATGTAATACCACTTATAATTTGTTGCAGACACTTGCTTGGAAGAAATATTACGCTTTTAGCCACTTAATGGACCATTTAATTTTATTCTAGTTTTTGAATTCAGTAATTTGTGATGTTGTAATACTTGGATTATTAAATAATTGCAAGTACTCCCATGTATTGAGTAATTCTAACTTGTAGGTATGTACGAGGTCTGTTCAAAAAGTACCCGGAATTACTAATAATTAAATTTCGCGGGTCTGGAGTGTCTGATTGTCAAAATTTTTTTTTATTGTGTTGGTATACATGCCCCTAAAGTATGATGAAATTTTCAGCTATATTCACTGTTTACTTTGTCTGTGGTAGTCGCTAAGGTTCGACGTGTTTTTCTGAGCTCGGCGATTTTTACAATGGAAGAATTGAAAAGTCAAAGAATTTGTATTAAATTTTGCGTAAAAAATGAAATAAAGTGTTGCAAAGTGCAAAAATTCACCAGATATGGCTCCGTGTGACTTTTTCCTATTCCCAAAGTTGAAGAGACCCATGAAAGGACGGCGGTTTTCCTCGATTGAAGAAATAAAGGCCGAATCGCCGAGAGTGCTCAAGGACATATCAAAAAGTGAATATCAAGGGTGCTTCGAAAATTGGAAAAAACGCTGGCATAAGTGTATTATATCTGGGGGAGACTACTTTGAAGGGGACCACATTAATGTAGACGAATAAATAAATATTTTTTTGAAAAAACGAAAATTCCGGGTACTTTTTGAACAGACCTCGTATGTATCGTACTTGTAGGCATGTATTGAATAATTGCAGATAATAGTTTCACAAGCACGAAATTATTTCAGTTTTTTTATTGTAAATAGTTCAAAGAAACTACTACCATCATATATTTGGACATCGGTAAAAAAAATGCCGATTTATATGAAACTTTTTTTGACAACAGATATCATATGGTCTTGGAGATTTATGTACCTGTGCCAGAGATAGTTTATTGGGATTACCAAAGTTGTTGCCAAAATTTTAACAAATATTGGAAAACAAACATCTCGAAACAAGTAGATAAAATTGCATGAAAAGCTCCGAAGCTACTAAGCCATGGCGTCGGTGGTAGTTATTTGGGGTCGACAATTAGTAATATAAAAAAAATATGAAAAGCTTTAGCGAAATACAAGCTAGCGTTTCCTGTCTACTAGATAGGCGCTCTAACCAACTAAGCCAGGGCTCCGGTGATAGTCAAATTGGGGTACCAAGGTTGTCACGAATATATTTTATAATGAATGAAACGTTTATGAAGAGACACCTATACTATACGTGAATGAAAGATTTATTTTAATAAATTGAAATATCAGAGTTTATTACCGGGACAGCGCGTACGCAGTCCCGACTACCAAAAATTGCGCGCCCGAGTTATCCACATTAGGGACAATCGCAGGGGTCAGCCCCACCGAGGTGCAATGGAGGGGCCTCGCCCTGGGGGAATCGCCTTGATGATCACGGTAGCCCCCACGCCAGGTAAGTATGCTTAAGTATTTCAATTACTGTATTTCAATTCAATTCAAAGACTATATATTTCAGTATATAAAAGTATGTACATTGCACTTTATAACATGGGTTTTTTACCCGAAGGTATTGTATCCTTCATTGGATTTGATTTTACAAACAATAATTAATTCAAAATATATAAATAAATTAATATTTGTGTGACAAAAAAAGAGGAATGAAAATTTATCCCCCAAAAAAAAATCACATAGCACTATTTATAATAACACATAATAACACAAAAAGAAGAAAAACATAATAAAAATTTATTCATTCTAAGGGAGAAAATTTGTATTGAGCCAATTACGTTTACTGCTATGGGTCAATCAGTATATATTTTGGCATGGCGTGATTGCCATACCAAATATCGTCTCTTGTGTATTGGCCGAGGCCCGCGATGTTAATATTAGGATGATCCCCACATTTTAGGTAAAAATTTTTAGTAAGCTTTTTCATGTAGTCAAGTATTGTCGGTACGTCAGTCTGTTTGTGTATGTATTTTGAAGAGTAGTAATGTCTAGTCAGTGGGTCCCTTATTTTGTTAAGTACTATTCGTAGTGTCTTATTTTGTAATGTCTGTAGTTTCTGTAAGTTAGTCTTAGTCGTCGCGTTCCATGCAGGAGCGGCGTATGTCAGTAGTGGTCTTATTAGTGTCAAGTAAAGTGTCCGCTTGTTTTGCACGCTTAGCGGGCTGTTCTGGTTCAAGAGAGGTCTCAGTAGATTCAACATCCCGTAAGCCTGTCCAATTTTTGTATTAATATGTTTTGTGAAGCTGAGTCTATGGTCCAGGGTCACACCAAGATATTTGACATCCTTCGACCACTCAACTTCACAGTCCAATACTTTAATTTTGTCCAAGTCAGTCAGTCTAGTCATGGCATTTCGGCTTTTTGTAAATAAAATTGCCTCCGTCTTTTGCGGATTGATTTTGATCTGCCATTTGTCAGTATATTCGATCAGCTTGTCTATGTGTGTCTGTATCTTTGTAGTCAGTAGCGTCGGTGATCGTGATGATTTGTATATGGCAGTGTCGTCAGCAAACGTCAGTAACGTTGTGTCGGCGTCAGTGGGTATGTCGTGAATGTAGACGTTAAACAAGGACGGTCCCAGGATCGAGCCCTGCGGTACTCCCGCCGTCACTTGTTTAACCGTCGAAAGTCCGTTGTCTACTTGTACAGTGAAGTTACGGTCTGAGAGGTATGAGTGTAAAGTTCTCGTTATGTACGGTGGAAAGTTGAGTTGGATAAGTTTATGTACAAGTCCGTCCATCCAGATGGTGTCAAACGCCTTCTCAAAGTCGAGTAACACCAATCCGGTATGGTTTCGTCTGTTGAAGTTGAGTACTGTATTTTCTATGAGTTTTGTCAGTGGGTGTAGTGTAGAGTGTCGTTCTTTGAATCCGTATTGTGTGTCAGGTATAATTTTGTTGTGTCTTATGTGTTTGTTAAGTCTTTTGAGTAGTACCTTTTCGGCTACCTTACTCATTGTGTTGAGGAGGCTGATCGGTCTGTAGTTCTGTGGCATGTCTGGCTGTTTCCTTGGCTTCACTATTGGAAATATGATGGAGGTTTTCCAAGAAGCGGGGAAGCAGCCTTTTGTCATTAGTCTATTTATTATGCGCGTAAGTAAAATGTAGGCGTTCGTCGGCAGTTGTTTAAGTATTATGTTTTGTAGTCCGTCCGGTCCTGGTGCTTTCCTGTTCGGTAATTTTTTAACTATTGTCTTTATTTCGGAAACTGTGGCAGGGTCTATTCGTAAGTCTTTGTCCCTGTGGAGGTCAGTGAAGTTTTGAATTGTCTCGTGTACGTCTTGTTTCAGGTCTGCGTTTGACATATTGGCATTTTGTTTATGGATGTTCTCAAAGTTTTTTGCCAATATTTCCGCCTTGTCTGCTGGTGTCGTTGCGTAATTGTTGTCTGTTAATTTGAGTGGAGGTATGGATGTTGGTTTCTGCGTCAGTCTTTTGCTGTCTGCCAGATTTTGTGTGGGTCAGTATTTAAGTTCTCGAGTCTTTTGGTCCAAGTGTTGTTTCGGTGGTCACGTATATCATTGGAAATAATTTTGGTCAGTCTGTTCACATGTTCCTTGAGTAGTCTGTCACCGGTACGCTGCCACAGTTTCTTTGTGTGATTTTTAAGTTGTATTTTCAATAAAATGAAGTATGCTTAAGGGTCTCAAGAAGTGACCCAAGCCTTACACGTTCTATGTTTTGCGGTGCGAGTAGATAGGGGAAAACTCTAAAGCGCCATCCAGTGGCAGGTAATCTGCGCCGAAACGTCTAAATTCATTTCATCATATATAAAAAAATCAATATATTAATTTATGAGTGATTAATAAGTACATCAAGTTACCTCTTTTCATTACAGATTATTGAAAAACGAATATTTTTAGCCCGCGCGGACAAAAAAATCCAAATTTCAAGTTTTATAATTGAACTTTTATTAGGACTATAATATTTTGATATGTTTATCACTCACCACGTACTCTATCCCCATGCAAAGATTCATTAAAATCGTCGATAATTTTTTTTTTACAATTAATTACAAAAAATACGGCCTGACCGATCTTTGTCCAAACTTAATGAGCACGATTCCCAAATAATATTTTTGAAATAGTTTTTGTGTTTTCAAAATCGATTCAGAAATTTTGGCTGAACAAAAAATTTTGCACTTTTCTAAAAAAAACGACTCAGCCGATATTTAATTTTCTGTAAACATATATAAATTACAGTATTTAAAAAAATAATCTAATTAAAAACATTTAACATTATATTATAAAATATGAAGTTTGTTTGTTCTAAGTAGTAAATTACACAAACACTTTTGTGTATCAGTTTTTCTGGTAAAACATGTTAAACAATTCTTCCAGTCAAATTAGGTCACACCGTCAATAGAAATACCGCATTCAATAATGCGAAAAGAAGGGTCTGCAAAAAATAAGAAAAAAACTAAAAACCAATGTATGTTTGTAAAAAACAATATTGGAATTTTAAGTGTATTAAGTGATTAAATTGGATAGATATCGAATTAACTATACTGTTCATCATGACACTCAATAAAGAGACATTGTCTTAAACGCGTTTGTCATCAAGAGAATGCTGGCGCCAGTTGTTAAACATTGTCGGTTTACTAACCACTATTCGGGATAGATGTCTATGTATATAATTTACACAAACATACACATACACACATACATACAGATATGTATATATATATATATATATATATATATATATATATATATATAAAGTTGTTTACATTACGCGAAAAACAAAAATAAACGTACTGAATTATAAATTAGCTATCAGAAACACAGAATACTGTAACATAGTTGATCTGACGTTTTTGTGATTACTATATGATTACTACATTATTTGCAGAATACAATTCACATTAACTTTCCGAAGAATAGGCTTGTTTTGCCAGAATAATCTCATTCCCTATTTTAATATTTTCTCAATGTTTCCAATAATTCCCGATTCAAAAAATAAGATGGGCCCAGCGGTGGCGTAATCAGTTCAGACGTGGGCTAGCTCTAACTAGTCGTAGAGAGCTTTGATATCAAATTTTCACTAGAGGTTATAGTTCTCAAATATAACCTCTAGTGAGAATTGCCTCTCATGTCGTAAAATATCAACAAATACTTCGAGTATCGTTAATTGGTCACAGCCGAATTGGACAACTACTGGGTTGCTATCCATTCAAAAAAGCCATATAATAACGTCAAAACAATTACTGAATATCCTAGTATGACAGACAATTTTTAGGACTAAAATACATAGAAAAAAATGGCATAAGCATATTTATGTATTGCAAATATGCAATACCATTTTTTAATTCACTAAAACTATATGCAATATTATGCTTAAAAAATATGTATAATTGTTCAATAAATATTGCATATACTATAATACAATAAACAAAAATGTTTTCTGAAATGAATAATAATTATATTCATATAATAATATTGATAATATACACATGTTATAAAGTCATTCGTTATACCTAAATTGTTAATTAAATAATTATTATAATTTTAGAATATTTTGTTGCGAGACATCAATATGAATCTCTGTAAGCGTACATATTGCGCGGGGCCGATTTTTCAAAACTTTAATTAATTTTCATAATTAAATCGCTTCTCACAGGGCTATAATATTTTAAGGTGTTTGGTTTGACTATCAACTCTATCGCTATGCAAAGTTTCATCAAAATCCCAGAGAAGTACATCTGAGGTTTTCCTTGTAAGAGAAAAGATGCTATACAAATACTAATAATAATAGTAGTACTTGTATTTCACAATTTCAGTTGAATATCAAGTAAAAGACTAAAAAGCCAATTCAGTATTGTTATTATAATTATTTTATTAACTTTCCGTAGGGTAAGTTATAGTAATCGCAAAAAAATCGAAAACGAAAATTTTTATATATCTTTACGTTTCAGAGGTTTCTGAACATTTTGGCATACCTTAGAAAAAATGGATGTATGTATGTGTGTGTGTGTGTGTGTGTGTGTGTGTATGTATGTGTGTGTATGTATGTGCGGATACAAATTTTCGTCGACGATTTTGGGAACACGGATCAACCGATTTGAATAATTCAAAAAACATTCGATTTGTACTGATAAGGAGACGTGCTGATTAGTTTTTGGCGAAGTCAGGTCTAGCCGTTCCGAAGATACGGGGCAAAAAGTGCCGAAAACGGTAACTCAGTTTTTAAGAGAACGGAACGTCCGATTTGAATAATTCAAAAAACATTTTACTTGTATTGGCAAGATGAAGAGTTGATCAAATTTTCATGAAGGCAGGTCTAGCGGTTTCGGAGATCTAATGAAAAAAGTAAAAATGATGATTAGACATATGCAGATCAAATTATCAGATATTGTATAGAAATTTCAACAATAAGTATAATTTTTTTTTACATTTCTATGGGTTCCGTACCAATGTTTATGCGTTAGACGGCGGCGCGGCACTTGCGCTGTGACAATTCGTCTCTATGCAGTTCAAGCAGTACGATTGCTTTGAAAAAAAGTTCAGAATTTCCAAAATATGTCAAAATGAAGAAAACATTTTTCTTTTCAAAAAAATAGTTTGTTTTCAAAAAAAAAATTTTCTTTCAAAAAAAAATATTTTTTTTCAAATAAAAATTTTTTTTTCAAAAAAAAGTAATTTTTTGTCATATTCCTAGTTTCTCAAAAATCTAATTATTTCGAAGTAAATTTTTTTCAAAAATGTTAATCGTTTTTAAAAAAATAATAATTTTTGGTACGGGAAGTTCCAGCAATTTGCCTTAAGGCACGATGCCCTAATTGCCTTAAGACAGAATTCCACTTACAGCTAGTTATATTTTGTATCATCACTTACCAAAATTTGTATAAATACAATATCAACAAAGTATAGGGTAATAAAGCGTATTCTTTTCTTTGGTAGGTAAAAATGTACTTCAAAATCCGGTTCTTCATTTCGAGTAAATTTCATCATGTCTATTAAGTAAAAAATTCAAAATATGTTTATTTTACACCCTCGCAAATATTCATAAACAGAAAATGTACGTTTTCGTTTAGAGATTCTAAACTCGCGTCGGTTTAGTGATATTTCGACAATGTGTGAATTAATTTTTAATCAAACCATCGCAGTCCTGTAACTCTCCTGCACAACCGGAGACGAACAAGGGAGAACGGGATAACCAGGAACAGTTGTTCGGACTCACAAAAAGAAACTCAGGTTTACTTTTCTGGGATTTTGATAAAACTTTGCTTGGTCATATAGTTGATGATGAGAACAAACCCATTAAAATATCATAGGCCTATAAACATTGGTTTAATTACAAAAATTATTTAAAGTTCAGAGAAACAGCATTGCTCATATGTTTCTGTAGCTGTGTGATAAACAGAGATGATCATTTTTGAAGTTTAAATTTCTATGTAAAAATAATTATAATTATTAATTATTAATCATTGGTACATATTTCTAGTAGTTTATCATATCAACTATGATGCTAAAAAGTGAGAATTAATAGTTTGTAGTCATTATGATCAAAAAATATGATCCAAACTATTATTATCAAATTTGGTGGTCAGAAAGTTACACTGATATGTAACAAAAATTACTATTATTAACGTACACAAAATGGTTATTAAAATTGATATACAGAAAATATTTTGTTTAGTCACTATTTTAGTTTTATTCATATAATTGAAGTATAATCAGAAATTAGTTTACACTTCACAAATTAATACAAAAAAGCAATATTAACGTGCACATCTTACATTTATTTAGTAACAACTATTTCATTCCAATTCAAGATGTTTTTACGTGAACTTGTAAAAGATTTATACTCTGATCTAATCAAAAGTGAACCATCAATATTTATTAAACTTCACAATTTCAGAAAGTTTTTTCATTAATAGTTACGGGCTAATATTTGGTAAATTCTACCTAAGAGTTATAAGTTTTTTTTTCAGTAATAAGTTCCTGAAATTCCTTGTATATGTTCTTATAAATATATTATATATCTACACTAAGATATGACTTTTGTGATAATGCTCTTTTTTCAATGTACGAAAAAGTCTTCCAGTGTGTATTTTATACTTGGCATAATCCCATAATACTGTCAACAGAGTTCAGCAATCTTGTCATCTCTGCTGGAGATCAAGTTGTCGGAAAATGTTTTGGAAACTCACGAATGGTTTTTTGACAATTGTGACATTTTCAGATTCAGAAGAAACAAGGTTACTGAAATTTATCGTGCATTTTATTACCTACACATAAATGAGATGTTTTGGTCAGATTTGATTTTTTGTTGCTTAACTTCCAAAAGAAAAAGTTTATTTAGGTCATGCTTTTTTCTTGACAAGAGCTTGAAATAATATCTATTATTATTGATTACGGCTTGATTATAAATAAATAAAAATAAATAAATAAATATATTTTGCTAGGAAATTCTACTTGTTAGTTTTATGTAATTTCTACGTTTCAAGTCATTCTGAATCGTTTGACATCAAAGTTAGAAAAAGTATGTGTATGTGTGTGTTTGAGAGAAAAAGTTTGACCCTTCGTCGACGATTTTTCAAAAAAGGCTGCACTGATCTCAAACATAAAATTATATGCATATTATAAGAAATCTTTTTGTTTTTGCGATGAAAGCCAAAAATCTTGCAAATAACAGTTTCGTGCAAAATTGTTCGTCTACATTTTAGCCAAAAATTGTGAACTGATATCATAAATTCAAAAAATGTTCCAATGTTTAGTTTTGTGAGAAACGTGCTGATTGACTTTTGACAAAATAATTATTGTGAAATTTGTTTTTGATGAAATGTTGTGTTATTGACAATAAAGATTTCGATTATGATCATAAAGAATATCGTAAAATATTATGTGTTTGATTTTAAAAAATAATGAAAAGTGACATAACTTTTAACTTCTGTTGTCACAATTTTTGAAGACTATAAATCTCAACACCTCATCCCAACAGTAATATATCACAAGCAATTATTTTTTACATGAAGTTCAAAAAAAAATCTAAAATTCTTCAAAAAAAATTGCAGAAATTAAACTTTAAACCAGCCGTGATACGGGGCAAAAAGTGCAAAAAATGGTAATTCAGTTTTTGAGGGAACGGAGCGTCTAATTTGAACGATTCAAAAAACATTTGATTTTTATTGACAAAATAAAGAACTGATTAAAGTTTGGAAAAGGCAGGTCTAGCGATTTTGGAGATCCAATTAAAAAAATGCCACATGGCGGTCAAAAATGAGCTAGACATATTCACATCAAATTATCAGATATTTTATATATATCTTACTAATAAGAACAAATTTTGTTACATTTTTTGGGTTCCGTACCAAGATTTTTAATTTTTGAAGTTCACTAATTCGGTTCAAACACATTTCAAAATCTTCAGAAAAAAATCTTTTCTCAAAATTATCCTATTTAAGTTTTACTTTACTTTTTACTTCAAGTATAAATTTTGAATTTACATGTCATTTTTAAACTGTATATATTTCATAAGCGTTATTCTACTCGTAAGAAATTTATCCTCAGATGGATTCATTTGTAAACATTTTCAAGTGCTTTGAGTGATAAGATTATCACTCTATATTATATGAACAAAAAAATATATGGTAATTATCTCCTTGAAAATATTTAAAAAAATTGTTATTTATCATTGATCATTTATTGATTATTAATTTTTTTTTGCTCAAATATTTAATTGTAATACGGAAAGTTCCAGCAATTTGCCTTGAGACACGATGCCATACACCACTAGTTAGTGACTGTGATTACTCTTATATACCACATATTATTAAACCTATAATAAAACAAGCTATCGAATTAACTAGATAATTTGATAAAAATAATGCCAGTCAACCCTTGTCTGCTCTATGTTACCACTATACTACAACCGGGCACCGTGGCTTTAAAATATTCAGTAACGGCCCGAAACACTAGCGAGGTGCGCGAGTGGAACTCCTAACTGAGGCATCCCGTGAGAAATAACTGGAATAACTATTACATCATGCATCGCGTGCATAAAGGATGGAGGAGTAATTCAGAACTGGGATGCGAATACGAAACCCCGAGACACGATTTGAATAAGATACAACGAGACGATGATATCTACACGGAGGTGCAAAACATGAGGACGTGGTACACCGTGAGATACAATGCGTATTTCCATTTGGTTTCGAAGTAAAACTCCTTTAGGCGCGACTAGGGTGTAAATCTGTACAAATGCAACGGAAAGAGCGTTACGGCCGAGTCGAGTGCCAATGATTCGTCATTCGCTCTCGATGTGATTGGTAGTCGTGTCGCGTGAGCGTCTTTGATTGTATGCGTACATCACATACATGCCTCCTGTAAATATTTATAGTGAAAATAATCAAACAAATGAAAAGTCTGATGTGCCAGAAACGTCAGTTTATTGTAAGGTGACCATACGTCCCGGATTAGCCGGGACAGTCCCGGATTTCCACATTGTGTCCCGGGTTTTTTTGAAAGCAATATTTGTCTCGCATTTAGTTCTTTTGTCTCGGATATTCCCGGGCTTCCAATTACTAAGAAATAAAATGATAACAATTCATCAAATATTTGATAACGATATATACAACGAGTATGCTTATATGAAACAATACATTATGAAGGAGAAAATTGACGAATGCAGAATTCCAAAAACTGATAAAAATAGCCCCTCGCCTTATATATATATATATATATATATATATATATATATATATATATATATATTGATTGTTTCTTTTCCGAACAGTAAATCCAATAATAAAAAACAATTTGTTTTTTGAAGATGTTTAACAACGACGTTTCGCAACTAGGTACTTTCAATCATCAGGTTTATTCTGTAATAATTTATATATCCATATCACTAATATTTTTTTGTTAAAAACACTCGATTATATTTATTATTATATTATATCGTATGGAACGAATTGTCGGAATTGGAATTTCTAATTCCAATGAAACGTACATTAGTAAGAGGAACAAGTTGAAACTGTTAACACATAATGCTATTTTTGATTTTAAATTATAATAAACTGATGATAAGACAAACCTAGTCTCGAAAAGTTTGTAAAATTATTATTATTTAATAAATTATTGCAAAGAAAAAGTGCTTTTTCTTCATATTTCTAAATTAATATCTAACCACCCAGAATACATTTGTTATATATATATAAATATATATATATATATATATATATATAATATACTCGTATATCTTATGCACCACTAAATTGCAGTAATAAATTAAGATAGATAACGTGTTTACATCGCTACTCTCCGAGGATAGTAGAGTTATGGTGCAGCTCTATGCAACTGTGGTATGTTTCTCATGTTTCATAAAAACTGAGATCTAATTCCAGTTCAAGCAATAAATAATCTTGGTATACAATTTCATTTAACCAAACATAGAAAGACAATAAAGATCTAAGAGGTAATGATCAAAGAAAAGTAAATTTTTAATGGGGATTTAGAATGCAGAATAGACTTCGGAATCAAAGTAATCCTCACTTGCCAAACCTGTATTCTAATATGTTATTTCATAAAATTAGTTAAAACTATAATCTTATATATAAAAATGGAACTCTCGATAGAATGATCCGCTAAAACTCGAAAACGGCTAAACCGATTTGGCCGTGGATTCAGTCTTAGCTTGAAAAATTCGTGCGAATCAAAGATTGTCGGAAAGGTGAGAGATTATTTCAAAATCGCGTAGAAGATTCACATTTTTAATTGTAAATTAATCTTTGAAAATCCATAATAAAAGTATTTTCTTCCATTGGTAGTTTTTTAGCATTAGTTAAACATGTAATTATTTTCTAAAATACCTTTAAAATTAAAATAAGACATTAAACCTGTTTGCCACCTGGCCGTTCCAAGTTACTCCGCCTATAGGGTTAAAAGGTCTAAATAAAAAATTTTTGAAAGACATAAAAAAGCACATTTTTGTAATGATGAAGTAGCTGTCAGTTTTACTGAACGTAGTTAGCTAATTGTTCGTTTGACATGTGTTATTTGTTGTGATATAATTGGTTTGGTTTTAATAATATAGTTTATAATATAAATTGGACCTTTGTGCCTCGCCCTGCTCTACATATATATTTATTATTAAATTTACTTTAATTCATCGAATGTTACTTGAAACTTTTCAAAAAGCAGGTTAAAGAAGAAATACTTAATTCATTTTTTATTTCTCCTCGCAGAAATTTGAAAATTTTGTATTTTTTTTCTCAGTAGTATTATTTACACAGTATTATTATTATTTTGCTATCAGTATCAGTAGTATTATTATTTTGCTCTGTAGTATTATTTACAATTATACACAAAATCCAGAATCCAAAAAGAATCTGAAAAACTTGAAACGTAATCAATAAGTCGAAATACCAAAGAAGACTTGGATTGGACCATGTTTTCTATAGAAAGTGTATAAAACTTCCAGTTTGATTGTATTGACAAAATATGGACAAACTAGTGGGGTTTATAATACCTCCTTGTATAATTTGTATATATCATCCAAACCACAAATCCTTATACACTTAAAGTATTAATAGTTTTGATTCTCTAGAAATTGTTTAGAATATAACTTACTTAGCAAAACAACGTTTGCTGGGTCAGCTAGTGTATTTATAATTTTGTAAATGCTTTGTTTGTCCTACTGAGACTTGTCATACCGTAATTCACTAAAGTAATAAGAAAAAATGGCCTTTTCAACCACGGATTTTAATTCTCCCTTTGAGATAAAGAATGATTTTTTTCTTTACATGGAGAATGAAGGAAAAAAGTGACACGTGACCTGAATAACAAACATGTGAATCGGTGAATTTGTGGCTTTGTGAAAACTATTACTTGATTCTATATTTGTACGCTGTAGGAATAATTTGGCGATCTTTGAAAAAAAAACGGATGAATAAAGGCCTGAAATAAAACGTCGGATATAAAAGACGATAGATGAAGAATTAAAAAAATTATGTTAAAATTATTAAAATTTGTATATTTCCTGAAGAAGTTTTGTTAGACTTATTTTCCAGATAGCTGTTAGCGGGCAACATTTTTTTTTCAAATGCATATTTTTCACTTAACTTTGCCTTGAACTCATATTGCTAGCGATATGTAAATAAATATCATTATAGCTTGAGGTCAGATTGCATGCAATTATTCCAATTTCCAAATTATCCAAATAATCGCATATGTTTATTGTTTTCAAAATTTTTGAATATCCTAAAAACTGGCCTGAATACTAAAGGGTGCGCCAAATAAATGCGAAAGAAACTACTGGATATTTGAATGAAATTATTTTTTATTACCAACCCGAAGAATTGTACTATCAATTAAAAAAAGAAATTTGAGAAAATATTTAGTAGTTTTGTTATAGTATACGTCAGAAGCAATGCAAAAAATCCAAAATATTTTATATAGATTAAATGCATACAATCAAAGACACTCACGTGATACGACGACCAATCACAATCGACCCGCAAATGATCTCATCGAGATCGAATCGTTGGCACTCGACTCGAGCGTAACGCTCTTCTGTTGCATTTGCACAGATTTACTACCTAGTCGCGCTTAATGAAGTTTAACTTCAAAAAATTTTCTGTATTTAAGTGTTATGTTTTTCAAAAAAAATGTTAGAACAATGTTTCTAATTTCAATGGCACGATTCAATAATTTCTAAGGTAAGTGTTTTCTCATTTTGTAAAGAATGTACATTAGTCCTAGTTTGCGTTGCTTAAAAAGATATATTAGAAAATAATTCTTTAGCCCTAGTTCGCAAGCTATATAATTTGTGTTCTAATACATAATACATAAAATATGTTTACCTTCATTATATTGTATTGCATTATAATCCCTTAACGCTCCTTTAATGAAAGTCTATTTCTTATGAAACCCATTATCGTGAATTATATGGCAGAAGTAAAACATAATTAGAAAATATCGATCCTTTTTCTTGAGTTGTATGTATTGACGTTATTAATCGCATTTGATACTAATTTACTTTATTTTGCAAATGTGTATATTCAAAATTAATTATTTTGTCTTGATATATTACTAATTATTTTATCTTGAATCCGAATCATGGTAAGTATTTTATATCGTAAGAATTAAAAATGATTGAATGAATTTTTAAGTATTTTTTTATTGAGCGTACCTTATATTAGAAGAAATAATTTTATTTAAATTTAAATGAATTAAAAAATATTTGGTGGATATTGAAAATACTTAAAGCCATTGGTTTTTACAAAGGTAGATCCAACTGCTTCTGGTATTGGATAAATATAATGATTGGAACAACAATTTTATGGCATTAGAAATTACTAGAAAATGGAAAAAAAACAGTGTCAACTAATTTTGATGTTCATGCAGTGATATAATAGTAACATATTTTTATCTCAATTTCTGTAACATATTTATAATTTCGACAACAATTTAGGGTAGAGCAGGGACAGGTAAACAGATCCTCTGTCCATAACTCAAGAACAAAAAAAGTTATGAATTTTTCATGGACAATATTTGAAAGTAAAGGGCAAAAGATGTATAATCTCAGTCATTGCCTTAAATCAAGATTAGTCGCTATTAGTAGTAGAAAAGCCATTGTTGGAAATCTATAATAAAAGCATTTTCTATCGTTTTTAGTTTTTGTTTGTGAGCACTGTTGTTTAGTTTACGAGACCTTCATATAATGTTTAGGCCTACGTTATTTACTTATTTTATAACTTGTACTATTAAGTATAAGTTAGATTTAACAAATGATATTTATATTATATGATATATATAATATTTATATTAAATGATAGTTATTTTTTTATATAATCCTATAATAGCTCACCTGTAGGTAGAGTAAAAAGGACAAACTAAACCTTAACCCTGGCAAAGGGTTAAACCACAAAAATAATAAATAAATATGTAAATTTGGTTTAAAAGAGCAATTTCACAATGAATAAATTGAATGTATAATTATTCCAATTCTTTTGATAAATTTTTCTACCTTTATTGTTACCTTTGTAAAAAATGTGTCCATAAAATTATATTATCTATTGGTTGAATATTGTAGCTATTTATTCGTAAAATCACCATAAAATTAAAAATAAGACATTTGATCTGCTTACACCCTGGCTGTACCATTTAACTCCGCTCATGGGGTAAAAAGGGACAGATGACAAATTTTAGAAAAATAGTAAAAAACACAATTCTATAATTCGGAATTAACTAGGAATTGTACTGAACATAGTACGATAGTTGTTTGTTTGACACGTTTTATGATGTAGTTTATTTGGTTTGGACAGTATAATTAATGAAAGTCAAACTGGACCTTTGTGCCCTGCAGTACCCTATATATTAATAATGTACCGAATGATTTAAGTATATTTTGTATCGAAGGGAAGGATTTAGCTAAATATTCGTTTATAATACGGGAGTGTTCTTGACGTTACAAGTAGGATAATAAATAAAAGCACAGATGTATGTTAATAAACACATAATAGACACACACACACACACACACAGATATATATATGTATATATATATATATATATATATACGAGGTCTGTTCAAAAAGTTTTCGTAATTTTCGTTTTTTCAAAAAAATATTTATTTATTCGTCTACATTAATGTGGTCCCCTTCAAAGTAGTCCCCCCCAGATATAATACACTTATGCCAGCGTTTTTTCCAATTTTCGAAGCACCCTTGATATTCACTTTTTGATATGTCCTTGAGCACTCTCGGCGATTTTCTTCAATCGAGGAAAACCGCCGTCCTTTCATGGGTCTCTTCAACTTTGGGAATAGGAAAAAGTCACACGGAGCCATATCTGGTGAATTTTTGCACTTTGCAACACTTTATTTCATTTTTTACGCAAAATTTAATACAAATTCTTTGACTTTTTCAATTCTTCCATTGTAAAAATCGCCGAGCTCAGAAAAACACGTCGAACCTTAGCGACTACCACAGACAAAGTAAACAGTGAATATAGCTGAAAATTTCATCATACTTTAGGGGCATGTATACCAACACAATAAAAAAAAAATTTTGACAATCAGACACTCCAGACCCGCGAAATTTAATTATTAGTAATTCCGGGTACTTTTTGAACAGACCATGTATATATAATATTTCATAAATTGTATGTGTTCAAAGTTCTAAATGAGTTTCCTCGCACTATGAAACTAGGAAGAAATAACATCGTTTTGTTTTTCGAAGAATGAAATTAAATTTGCTTTGTGTTGGCGGCACCGAGATAAACTGTTGAAATAACTTTCTTATAATAACATTACAGTACAGGATTTTCCATCCAATATTGTTCTTTATACTCAAAATATTTTAACTAAGTTTTCATATATTTTTATGTTTTTCGTAATAACGTCAAAATATAAGCAATATCTAGAAATTGTCATTCTTTCTTTTATTTTCTCCTCACTTCACAATCACTTCTATTATTTTTATATTCTGGCCGATACAGGTAGGTAAATAATAAACATAATCAATAAAAATTCACATTTTATTATTTAGATAGAATTTAAAACTACTTATTTAAAACAAAGTTTTTGCTATCAATAAAAATTATTAAATTTTCAGTTTATTAGTTCAGTAGCAGTCATTTTATAAGTTAGTATTAAATATAGGTTTATCTAATTATATTTTAGGATAGTTATACTTATACATGATTATATGATTTGTATAGAAATGTGTATGTATAAATTAATATAAATGAGATAAATAAATCTTTAAAAACAAAAAACAAAAGTTATCACACAAGTAATAAATTCTAAAAGCAATACACATTTTAAATTATTTTAATTCATTGAAGTTTCGTAGGCCTCTGATATTTTAGGATGTTCATTCATTAAAAACCTCAACAAAAATTCTGTTAAAATTTAATTACGAGGAAATGTCCCGGCCGACCTTGCCACGATTTCCAACAAAAATTATTTCTGTGTTTTTGCAAAAACTTGGTTTAAAATAATACTAAAAAGTCATTTAGATTTTTTCAACTAATTTAATTATGAAAAGAGAAAAAAGATCATCAATTCCTAAATAACGAGTGACTTTCTAGTTTTATACTATGCAAAATTCTATTCGAGGAATATGTAATATATAATTAGAGTAACTTTAATTTAATTTCAGCGGCTATGTCATTTTAACAACATTAATTTATATTTTGACATTTTATCTAAATTTCTAATCTGAAGATGAAGATGTTGCTACTGTAATATTACTTAAATTTTAACAATATAAACAATTTTTTTTATATAGCTTTATAAAAACTAACTTGTAGGTGGGGTATGAAGGACCAACTGAACCTTTACCCTAGCACAAGTATAAATAATAAATATAATAGTAAATTAAGTTAAAAAAAACAATTTCACAAGAGACAAATTAAATAAATAGTTATTCTGACAAAATACTAATTCAAGGTTATATACATTATTACCTCTGTAAAAAATGTACCCATGAAATTTATATTTTGTATTGGCTAAAAAATTTATTTAGCAGAATTTCTTTAAAATTAAAAGTAAGACATTGGACCTGTTTGACCTCTGGCAGTCCAATTTTTCCCTGCTTATAGAGTAAAATACTAGGTGACAAATTTTTGAAAAATAGTTAAAAATCACATTTCTACAATATTGAAATAGCTGAAAATTCTAATGAACATAATCAGATAGTTGTTTGTTCGGTATGTGGTATTTGTTGTGATGTGATTGCTTTGGTTTTCAAAATATAATTGTTCAAAGTCAAATTGATCCTTTATGCCCGTCCTATTTATAATTATTTCTATGTATAATATGGAGTGCTGTTTTCAATTTATTTTCAAGAGAGCTTGCTTGACACTGAGTTGCCTACATAAGATTCAATTTTAATCATAACTCAACACAATCGTTGTTTATATTTAATTTTAGACCTTACAAGTTGTTTATATGAATATGCACAAACAAAATATGAAATGAGAATTCAAAACGTATGCAATGCTTATGTTAAAAAAAAACATTTCTTAGATTAATCTAATTAGATGAATGCCTCGACTACATGATCATAAGTACTAAAAATAGGCATTTTAATGATAAATGCCTAAAAACTAGAGCCAAGTATTAGATGAATGTGCACTATTAAAAAAATTCATTTTGAAATTAAAAAATGATAAAATCAAGTCATTTAGGAATACAAGTGAGATAGGAAAAGGGTTACAAAAAGTGCTTACACATCCTGAAAATGACTTCATATACAGCACTTATAATTATTGAATATATACATTACACCTTCTCATCAAATGTAATTCATTAATGTATCATAATACCGTTGCTGTAAATTAGTTATGTTTATTTTAACAACATTGTTCATAATAACAACACGTTGAATAATATATTAAGTGCCATGACTAGGTCTATAGTTGGATGGATGTAAATTTTAGTATTCATGGCTGCTGATTATTAATGAAGATATTTCATGTTTAGTCGACGGACCAACCGCAGTCCAATGTCAGGGGATGGCAACATTTTCCACCAATTGAATAATATAATAATTTTGTGCCTCTATAACAATCGGTAGACATATTGGAAAAAAATATTAGGTTAATTCAGTTCAAGTGCCAAACATTATGCTAAGAGAACGTTGTGTTTCCGTCAAAAAATATGCTAATTTTATCCAAAAGGTCAAAAATCTGCTCACACAGGGTTCCAGAAAATCGTTTAATTATTATAATAAATTCATCCAAGCTTTTCAAAATTGTAATAGCATAATGCACTTATACTTAGTTTTGCATACTTATTTGAAATCCAAAAAAACCTAAAAACTAGTTTTGATAGTAGGTACTCAACGATGTCCTAAATTTTCTTGAATTGATTGATTATTCTATAAAATAATTTGATTCTTCATTAATAGCTAGAAGAGTAAACATCGATCATGTTACTTAAAGAATCAAAAATTATTTCCTATCAAATCATACACCCATAAAGTTAGTTACTTCAAAATTCAACATAAGTAATATTTACTTTTTATTATAATAAGATAAGATAACAATCACTTTGAGTTAATCGTGAAAAATAGAAACCTGATTATAATTGACATAATATTTTCAAAATAAAAAGCTCAAAATTGCTCTTATGCTTGAATTGCAATATGCTGAAGGAGTTGGAAGCAAATTTAAGTTTTAGTATAGAAAAAAGAAGAATATCAGAATAAGTTTTATATATATATGTACATTAGAGCGGGTCAATTGTATGGGTTAAAAATTCGCTTAGGCACATTTGATTTTCGGATACTAAAGATTAAAATAAGGTACTTTGCTAAAGAAACCATACCTTTAAAAGGATTTCTGCCGTCACGTTCATTGACCCAAAAATAAGGGTTAAAAATTCCATATTGAACCATTTAGAGTGTCCCAATCGCGTCCAAATATATGAGCAACCCCGACAAACTTTGATAGGCCGATTTACCTATGCCTGTAGTTCACCCCCTGAAAACCCCTCTCTCCTTGAAAAGTTTTTCAAAATTTAACCCTTATTTTTGGGTCAATGCACATTAGAATTCATTATAGAGGTATGGTTTCTTCAGCAAAGTATATCTTACTTTAACCCCTAGTATCCAAAAGTCATATCTGCCTAAGTGACCTTTAAATCGACCTGCACTAATGTATATAATAAGTAGATCATGTAATAGGGTAGTACAGTGCACAAAGGTCCAATTTGACTTTAAAAAATTATACTGCATAACTAAACCAAATAAAGATCATCACAATACATAACACGTATCAAACAAGAAACTATCATTGAACTTCCCAGTTAATAATCACTGAAATGTGTTTTTTACTATTTTTCTAAAATTTGTCATTTGTCCCTTTTACCCAAAGGCGGGTTAAAATGGGGCAGACAGGGAGCTAATAAATCCAATATCTTATTTTAGTTAAAAAGGGATTTTACGAAATAATAACTACAATATTCAACCAATGCTCAAAATAAATTTCATGAACGCTGTATGATCTAGTATTTGATGATATCTTTGATCTAGTATTTCGCAAGATATTTATCAGTAGAGTATTAATAACTAATAATGTAGTTAATTTTTTGTAAAATTGCTTTATCACCTGAATTTACTACCCGTAGGGTAAGTTATAGCAATATATATTTGCGTTTCAAAGGTCTCTGAATATTTTGGCATACCTTAGAAAAAATTGATGTATGTATGCGTGCGTGTGTGCGTGTGTGTGCGTGTGTGTGCGGATACAAATTTTCGTCGATGCTTTCAGGAACACCGATGAACCGATTTAAATAATTCAAAAAACATTCGCGAAGGCAAGTCTAGCCGTTCCGAAGATACGGGGCACTAAGTGCCAAAAACGGTAACTCAGTTTATAAGAGAACGGGGTGTCCGATTTTAATAATTCAAAAAACATTTTACTTGTATTGACGAGAAGAAGTGATTAAATTTTTGAGAAAGTAGGTCCAGTAGTTATGGATTCTCAATAAAAATAAGTTAAAAGAATGTCATTTGGCGGTCAAAAATTTTTATTGAACATATGTACATCAGATATTTTATAGAGATTTTCATAATGTGTACACATCTTCTGTAATTTTTTTTGCGTTCCGTACCAAGATTTTTAATTACGGTACGGTAAGTTCCAGCAATTTACCTTAAGGCACGATGGTATGCACCTCACAAGTTTACTGTTTTTTTACGCTATGGTAAAGGTTCACTTAGTCTTTTTACACCGCTCACATGGTAGCTATAACAAAGGTTATATGAAACCATTGCATAAAGGTCTCGTAAACTTTTTTTTATTCAATTTTATTCTGCACTCTGTATATATTATTACATTTAGCAGAAAATGCTGACAAGTATATGGTAAAATAGTCGATTACAAATTAGTAGATAATCCCAGTGGCGTATCTACTAGAGCTAATTAAAATATAAAAAAAAACTATAAACAAAGAGAAAAAATAAAACAATAGAATATAATAAAATGCAATTATTATAGTTAATTAAACTATATTAGGTCCTTAGGTATTTTTTTTAAGCCTGGTGGGTTGGCCTTCCAGGTATATATCACAATTGGTTAGGATGGACGTCTATTCTGCTTTTATAATCTCGTAAACTTAACAACAGATTTACTATTGGTTTTAAACATGGTATTTATGGTCTATGACTTGATAGCAAAGTTGACCGATTTAAGGCGATGGCTAAAAACACATCTTTCAGCCTCGATCTTCAAATATTGTTAAAAAATTATTAACGTTTGTTGAGATATTAATAGTGATCCCTACTTAATATAATAAAAAGATTTCCATAGTAATAAAATTAAAAAAACTACATAAATTAAAGTCTAGAATAAATATAATTGAAAAAAGTATGTAAATGAAAATTCTTTTTAACAAATTTCACAAATGTATATATGATAAAATTATAACCGTCATTCAATTAAGTAAGATTGTGTCATGTTGATCGAGTTCATGTCAAAAATCTAAATATTTCATCTCTATTTCTATTGGTTTCTTTCTGAAGAGTCAAGGTCCTCCACACCTGATGCAGATCGCGTTCAATTTACAATAAGGCCGAAAAGTCCGCGTTTATTAACTCAAGCGCGTTCACTTATTTAGCGAGTAATTTAATTACCTCGCCACTAATAAACAAACAGAAGGGAAAATTATAAAAAACAAAATGAGCACGCGAATATTTCCCATATGGGGTTACATGATACCCTACTGACCACAAGTAGGTGTGAGGGTAAAATTGACCGCTAATTATCATTTCTATCCCTTTGGGGTGGAAGGTTTTTTCTTTTACTTTTTATGGGTATTTATATGTATGTACAAATGTTTGAGGTAAATTTCCAGAAGAAATTGACTCTGTGTCAGCGATTTGAAAAAAAAAATGATTTATTAAAATTTTACTATTATTCAATATCTATACCGCATTGAAAGACGAATTAAACTAGTGATACAAGGCAATGTGCCTTAAGGCAATTTTTTGATTTTTGAAAATTTTGAAATCAATGAAATTTTTTTTGATCTTCCCTAAAAACTAAAAAAAATTAATACTGTCAACACAAGCAAAATATTATTTTAGTCATACTAATCTGATGATGATTTGTAATCTCAATAACTGCTATTTTTTGCACTGTTTTGCATCTCCGAAACAGCTGGATCTGCCTTTTTAAACAAATCGAATGCTTTTTTAAAAAATCTAATCTGTCTAGACCTGAATATTTTAAAATCGAAAAATTTTTGTTTGTCTTCCCCAAAAACTAAAACATTTTTTTACACTGTAAACACAAGCAGAATGCGAATTTTAATTCGTTATCTCAATAACTGCTATTTTTTGCCATGTTTGCGTATGCCATGTTTATCTCCGAAACAGCTGAATCTGCCTTAAAAAAAAAACTAATAAGCACATCTCCTTGTCAATACAAATTGAATGTCTTTTTAATTAATCTATTAATCTGTCTGAACCTGTCTTTGCCAAAAACTAATCAGCACGTCTCCTAGTCAATACGAATCAAATGTTTTTTGAATCATTCAAATCGGTTGATCCGTGCTCACAAAAATGTAAACAAAATATTGTATCTATACATACATATATACACACACATGCATTATTTCTAAGGTATGTCACAATGTTCAGAAACACTTGAAACGTTAAGAAATTTTTTTTTTGATTTTTGGCCGTTTACTATAATTTACCCTAAGAGAAGTAAACTAGGTGTAAGCAACATTTTTGCTTCAGGCAAGTTGTATATGTAAACAATAGAGTAAATCTACGAATATTATTCATATTGGACAATCGGTTCAGCCGTTTTTGAGAAGCTATCGATTAAAAGTTTAACAAAACATGTTTTTAAAAGAGAAAAATTCGTAAAAATCGCAAGGACCAGATTAGGTAGAATGGTTCCTATAATAAGATAAGAAATTGGCTATAATAAGATAAATTAGCAATTTTTAATAAATATAAAATATCTTGAGACCAATAACACATTTAAGCTTTAGGTATTACTTATTCGAATTGACCAGGATTTAAGCTTTTTAATCTCAACGTTTCACCAGCATTTATTTTATTTACAATTAATAATTGCATTTAGCTAATTGCTTACAAATAAATAATATATATTTAAATATTAATGTTTGGCAAAACCTATGATGAATTTAATAAAATAAAAATGATGAAATTCCATAAAGCATCTAAAACCATTTCATATTTTTAAATTGATATAAATCCTAGAATGGTTTAAAAATGAAGAATATGATTTTTATGACCGCCAGCTATTAATTGAAAAATGCACTGGCTATAAACGTTAACAAAATTATGAACATAAAACTGTAATAACATAACATTTCAGAAATAATAGTTTATGGGATGTACTGTGAACAAATGATATTAATAAAAATTGGATGGGAATAATACTATATCAAACTGTATAAATATATATAAATTTTCCGTAATTCAAAAATAATTTATTCAGAACGAAATATTTTATTACAGTACTATTTAGATCGTTGTCGAAAAAAGCTAATAATCACAAAAAAGAACGCAAGCAATATAAAATAATTTTAGTAACCAATAATCGAAACTGAGATACATCAAACAGTGTTTGATTGTTAAAAATTAAAAAAAATAATAAATAATGAAAAAATAATAATTTTACAAAATTAATGATAACTGTTCCCTAACAAAAATATATGAACAGTTATTTTTTTAAATCAGGTTATAACTTATTTTCAGAAAAATGAGTATGTTTTGTCAACAATAAATTATGAAAAAAATATTTGATTCTTATAATTAGAAGAGAAAAATCAATCATTTCAAAAAATAGTTTAGCATAAGATGTAGAAGCACTTACATATACTCTTCTGTTTCATATTGTAAAAAAACGAGATGTTGAGAAATTAGATTTTTGGGACAATAATATTTTATTATGTAAATAATGTAGCTGAAATTAGTAATATACTAATCGACTATTGATAAATTTGAATTGCTGATACTCATTTGCCTTAAGGCATAATGTCATGCAACACTGCCATTTTTATTAGATTGTTAATTATAATGAAGAACTGATTCTTGGATCGCCAGGTACATGAGACATGTCCTAAGAGTGCTTATTTTATGAATTAATTAATAATCTCCACTCATTTGTTTCAATAATAAAAAAATTAATTCCAAACAATAAAAAAATTTAAACCTCCCATTCCAGCAAATTATTTACAAACTCCAGTCTCAGTAGGAAGTTTATATCTCCCAGTTATGATATTCGGCGTATAATTTCCTCAGTTTTGTATGCATGATGTTATTAATATCTGAAGAGTTTTCAAGATTAGATACGGACAAGCAGAAAGCTCTACGATAGCAATCAAAACAAATGGCTCTGGTAATGGACAACTTTTGCATAATTAATTAATTGCAACGATATTTCCAGACAAAATGTTGCAGAAGAGTCGGTCCATTATTTCAAATGGGTTCATTGTCTGATACGATGTTTAAATTGGCGTGAACGATTAGGAACATTCGCCAAAAAAATACTGTCAGTACATAAATTTTTTCCTAGAATTCTCTCATTGTAGTACTTTAGATACTAACAATTGTTTTGCGGGAAAGAATTAGTTAATGATTGCAATTTTTAACTCATTAACGAATAGTTTATTTTTGCCAGAAAATACATAAGAATTCAAATTCTTGACTAATTTTTGACAAATTTATGTTTGAGTAGATTGGCTGAAATTTGAACCTTTCGGTTTTTCTCAATAACAACTGAACCGATTGTAGAACCATTTAAAGACTTTATAATTTAGTCAAGATTATAATTAGCCCAACATTTTTACATTGACTTTTAAACCTATTTGGAAAATGTAAAAACCGTTTGAAAGCTAAGAAAATTTGCCTGAGTAGGTTACAACTTTCTGTAGATAATAGTTTCTGAACATTGTGGCATACCATAGAAAAAATGAATGTGCGTGTATGTGGTGTGTTTATATGTACGGATACAGTTTTTCATTTTTTTTTTTTTTTTTTTTTTTTAATTTCAATAATTATTACAACTGCTAATTTATTAACATTAAGTAATATTGATAAATAATAATATAAATTTAAACAAATAAAAGAGCAAAGGATAAAATTTACATGAAAATAATATCCGTAATATGATTTAATGTAAAATATAAGCAAATAATAATAAAAATAAGATTAATAAATAATATGAATAAAATTTCACAATAATAAAATAATACTAGAAAAATAATAAAATATAACAAAATAACAATAATAGAAATAGTAAGATAATAATAATAATAATAATAATAATAATAATAATAAAAGTTTTTCATTGACGTTTTTGAAAACACCGATGAACATATTCGAATGATTTAATGAGCATACGATTCTCATTAATAAGGAGACATGTTAATTAGTTTTTGGCGACACTTGGAGATGCGAATGAAGGAACTTATACCAATTTTATCTAAAGTAGATATATAAAATTAAAATTCAAATAAATTATTTGAAGTATATAAACAAGTTTTAGATTTTTAGCTATAATTACAAATTACATTGGCAATCCAAATGATTTTCAATATCTATAAAATATCTTTGAAAATTAAAATAAATATATATTTATTAAATTTTATAAACAAAACATTTTTTTGTGCTTCCCCAAAAATTGGTCGATTATTTATACTGTTACCACAAGCAAAATATATTCGCCAAAAACTGATCGCGTCTTGCCTTCATTACGAAATAAAAGTTGTTTAAATTATTCAAATCGTAAGCTCTCAGATTTTTACGAAATAAATGTTGTTTAAATTATTCAAATCGTAAGTCTCAAAAACTTAATTTCTATTTTCCGCACTCTTCGTTCCGTATCTTCGAAACGGTTGGACCTGTCTGGGTGAAAGTCTAATCGGCGTGTCTCCCCATCAATAAGAATCAATTATTTTTTTTTGAATAGTTCAAATCGATAGATTCGTGCACCCGAAACTACCGATTTCACGGTAGTTCAAATCGTGGCCAAAAACTGTATCCACACAAAACACACACTTAGTCAAAAAAATTTGTAAATCTTCACGTTTCCAGCAGCCCTCAACGTTTTCACGGATCAACGATTTCAATGATTCACAAACAATTCCTTCGCATTGACGGGGAGACTTGCTGAATAGTTTTTGGCAAAGGCAGATCCTGCCGTTTCGGAGATACGGAGCAAAAAGTGAAGGGCGTCCCTGGTAATAATGTATTTTAAATTATTACTAATGTGAGAAAAATGTAATATAGATATTATAATTCCTAAAAACTACTTAAAATATGATACGAGATTATGAAAATTATAGACAACATTATTGAAGCAATTATTTGGGGTGGAAAAATTTAAGATAATATTGTACTTTTAGGGCGGATACTATATATTATTTTTTTGTGAATTTGTTATACCGTTTAAAAGACTTCAATTTCCAATATAGTGAGACTCATCATTTTATAAAGCAGTTCTATATTTAATATCGCTCATATTTATGTGTATGCATTTTGGTGCGAAAAGTAATTTAAAAAACAAATAATTGTTGTTTTTTTAAATTACTCTTCACATTTTTAAGAAAACAATAAATATTAGTATAAGATATCAAAAAATTGTAGACGTGGGTACAGGACAACGTCTGTCGGGTCATCTAGTATATATATATGTATATATATATATATATATATATATATATATATATATTGTAGAGTTTCGAACAAGAATCCAAAAATCTTCGAAACTCTACAAAATATACACAAATCCAAGATTCTACCATTCAATACCATTCAATATATATATATGTATATAATATATATATATATATATGTATATATATATATATATATGTATATATATATATATGTATATATATATATATGTATATATATATATATATATATATATATATATATGTATATATATATATGTATATATATATATATGTATATATATATATGTATATATATATGTTATATATATATGTATATATATATATATATATATATGTATTATATATATATGTATATATATTATATATGTATATATATGTATATATGTTTATATGTATATATGTATGTGTATGTATGTATGTGTATACGTGTATCCATAAAATTAAGACGCCCCATAGGGTTGAAATGAAGCGCGTGCACTTACTGTTTCAGTCCGTTTGCTTTTGCAACGTCGTGTTCTTGTAATAACAAACTTTCGCCCAAACTTTGCGCAAAGCTCTGCTTCCTAGAAGCTTTGAATAAACTTCCACGAGAGGTACGAGAATTGCAATATTATCGGAGCACTAACATAACTAATGCAGTGAATTCAGAATCACTACGGGTAATGGCTCTAATAACGTGGAAATTAATCCAATTTCATACGAGAGATTGTTTAGAAATACATGAATTATGTAAGAGACTGAAAATACTGAAAATGGTACGTCAGAAATAGGTTAAAAGGTGTTTTGAAAGATAATATTATATGCTTCATATTTGCCTTCTGATTCTGTTTTCTGAAAATGTATAAACAGTTTTCCAAAATTTTTTAAATGAACCGCGACCAGATTTATTACAAACTTGTGGTATATGGCCTTCAAGCAAATTGCTGTAACTCCCCGTACCACATATTAAATATTCAAATATATAGTGTTTATATAAGTTAATATTTTTAACTTCCCGTAGAGTAAGTTATTGTAATCGTCCAAAAATCAAAAATGAGGATTTTTGCATATCTTTACGTTTCAGCGGTTTCTGAACAGTTTGTCATACCTTAGAACAAACGGATGTATGTGTGTGTACGTATGTATGAATCAATTTTCCGTCCACGTTTTTGGGAGCACGGATTTGAAATATTTAGAAAGCAATCGATTTCTATTGATAACAGGACGTGCAGATTAGTTTTTAGCCAAAGTAGGTCCAGACGTTTCGAAAATATGAAGCAAAGAGTACAGAAAAGAGAAATTAAGTTTTTGAGAGAACAGAACATCCGATTTGAATGATTCAAAAAACATTCAATTTGTAATGCTGAGAGGAAGTGGTGATTAGTTTTTGGTAAAGACAGGCCTGGCCATTTCAGAGATAAGGAACTTAAAGAAAAAATGACAGTTCTTGAGAAAACAATACTTCCGATTCGAATGATTCAAATAAAAAACATTTTGCTTGTGAAGAAGCAGTTAGTTCAGGAAGGCAAAAAAAATTCCAAGACTAAATGTTGTGAAGTAAAACTTCTTTAGGCGCAACGAAGGTGTAAATCTGTACAAAGGCAACGGAAGTGCGTTGCGGCAGATAAGATAAGATAAGAGTCGAGTGTCAATGATTCGTCATTCGCTCTCGATGATATCATTTCTATACGAGTCGATTGTGATTAGTCGTCGTGTATGTGAATAGAGATCTGTCGTTGTATGCGTAGTGGCATCCACGTTGTATACGTACCGGCGTCAAAGTTGTATGCGTACCGATATCAACAAGAAAATCGGCATAGATAAATAAACATTTTAAAGTTACATCGTAAAGCAAATCTTGGTTTAATGAAAAATGCCTGAATCAGAAGAATATTTTACCCTACCCGCCGTAAATAATTATAATGAAAATAATAAAACAAATGCAGCATTTTCGCCGTGTGTGAAACATAAGTTAATTGAAATAATTTCTTCGTAGTTTCTATAAATCTTTGAAGTTATTGAAATGGAAAATATTTTTTAGGCAAAACAGATATTACAGCTGTTCAAAGAATAAGATTATATCGCCGCAAAATACCATCAGTCAATGAATGTATGTTAATTTTAATTACATGAAGTTCTTCAAACACAATTATTACATGATGAGTGAACTTGCGAAAACA
This sequence comes from Ctenocephalides felis, assembly GCF_003426905.1. NCBI lineage: Eukaryota > Metazoa > Arthropoda > Insecta > Siphonaptera > Pulicidae > Ctenocephalides > Ctenocephalides felis. The sequence goes on from NW_020539727.1 coordinate 4,209,845, forward strand.
ATATTTGTTTAGGAGTTGTTTAACATAATTCACTGCCTGAACGAATATTATAGAAGTTATTAATCAGCAATTACTTCATTTGTCTAATGAAGATTCATTACAATGACAAACCGATCATGTCATTTGTAGTATGACTTTAATTACATTATTGTTTTTAAATATTTTGAATGCTATTATAAATATATAATTTATAATTTATCATTATATAAATGTGTATAATGGTTGACACTAATAATAATGTGCATCACGAGTGTTACCATATTACTAATAAACATTATTCAAAATTGTTATATGATGTATTTATTTTTACTTAGATACCATCTTGTACAGTAGCAAATAAGTTTTACTTTAATCGTGTGTGAATCTTACGCGCACTCTTTTTTTATTAATTTCTTTTTTTTTTTCAATATCAAAAATTATTTGAATTCTGATTATAATTCTATCTAAACCTCTGAAACTCACTTATTAAATACATTCAAATCAATAATTTTAGCTTTGCAATTGAGTTTATATAATTTTTCGAAATATGAGATAAGTTTCTTGGTTCCAACACCGTTTT
>NW_020539727.1:4211403-4227935 GCF_003426905.1 Ctenocephalides felis
TATCGCAAACATAATTAATCATCGTGAAACTAAATTTTGAGCTGACATATATTAAGAAGTTGTTAATATGCCATACTAAAGTTTCCAAAGTTTCAAATTGGTACCTTGATGCAGAACATTTACCACATTATGGAAAATCAGTATAAGGTGGGTTAATTACTGCAAAGTCAGTAAATACATATAGATGAAATAAAAAAATTTTGAGGTAATACTTCTTTAGGCGCGACTAGAATGTAAATGCAACGGAAAAAGCGTAACGGCCGAGTCGAGTCCCAATGATTTGTCATTCGCTCTCGATGATCATTTCTATGCGGGTGGATTGTGATTGGTCGTCGTGTCGCGCAAGAGTTGCATATTTTTATAAATATTTACTAGGTGACCCGATAGACGTTGTCCTGTACCCATGTCAAATTTTTTTAAATATAATATACTATTATTTACCGTTTACCTAAAAATAATTATTGTTTTTTTTTTAATTACTCTTCACGCCAAAATGCATATACATTTATAATATGAGTCCACTATACTGGGAATTGAAATCTTTTAAACGGTATAACATAACCACAATCATAACCATAACACTGGTACTTCATGTTGGATTAAATTAATTTAATTTCTTATTATTTAAGATATCCAAAACTGCATCCTAAACTTCTTTTAAACGATATCGTGAGGGCCGAATTGAATGTATTCATCTATACTTTCCCACTTGTTGTTATAAAGTGAAATTTTTAACAATTTTAAAAATATTATGGAAAGATTAGTAAAAGATACAAAGAAATTATATATTGAAAAAAAAAAAACTATATTGAAAATTTAATATCCGAATCTTGTGTTGGCGCTCCCTAAGGCGTGCGCTCGTATTTTTCGCATGCATTGCATTAAAGATAGGACCGGCGCTGATCAATACTTAATTTTATATTTTAAGTGAAGTAATTTTGTCATATTTGTTCATACGAGGTCTGTTCAAAAAGTACCCGCAATTTTCGAAGCACCCTTGATATTCACTTTTTGATATGTCCTTGAGCACTCTCAGCGATTTTCTTCAATCGAGGAAAACCGCCGTCCTTTCATGGGTCTCTTCAACTTTGGGAATAGGAAAAAGTCACACGGAGCCATATCTGGTGAATTTTTGCACTTTGCAACACTTTATTTTTTTTTTACGCAAAATTTAATACAAATTCTTTGACTTTTCAATTCTTCCATTGTAAAAATCGCCGAGCTCAGAAAAACACGTCGAACCTTAGCGACTACCACAGACAAAGTAAACAGTGAATATAGCTGAAAATTTCATCATACTTTAGGGGCATGTATACCAACACAATAAAAAAAAATTGACAATCAGACACTCCAGACCCGCGAAATTTAATTATTAGTAATTCCGGGTACTTTTTGAACACACCTCGTATGTGTATAATTCAATATGCCATACATATATTGTATTTTATATTTTTTGGCAATAATAATGTAGACATTTCATGTTTCTTATTCATAATCATAAATTTATTGTACATATTTTAATATTGTCTAGGTTCATAAGTAAATTGAAATTTTTGGCAGATGATAGTTTTCATTTGTTTTCAATGCAAACAATGATATGTCGTTTTTTTGCAATTTTTTCCATTTATTTCTACAATATTGCACATACATCCCCGTGCCTTATAACCACATAGATTCTAGAAAATTTCCTTAACAAATTTCAAAAAGATTTATCAAAATCCTAATAATCGTTTAGAAGGAGTATATATTGAGTGCTTGTAATTTAATAAGAAATTTATTTAATAGCAATAAAGCTCAAATTGACCTTACGTTTTAGTTAGAAAACGTTTGTATGAGAAAAAGAAAAGAGCTGTTTTTAGAATTTTACCGGCAATTATTTGATTTTTTCTCAATTTCTCAAAGGCTCAAGTTCTAATTGTAAATGCAAATTGCAATGACAAACCGATTATGTTGTATTTGAAGTAAGACTTTAATTACATCATTTTTTAAAATATTATCAATATTTTTAATGTTATTATAAATATATAATTGATAATTTATTATTATATAAACAATGGTAGACATTGAAAAATGCTTGCATCACGAGTGTTACCATGTTACAAATAAACATTATCCAGAATTGTTATATGGTGTATGTATTTATTTTTATTTTAAATGCCATCTCGTACGATATCAAAAAAGTTTAACTTCAATAACTAAACTAAATTAAAAATAAAGTGGTGAATCTTGATTTTCAATGACTATGGATAATCATTTTACACCCCGCTAATGGATTACCAAGAACCAGGTGACAAATTGTGAAAAATAACAAAAAATTGGGTTGTGCAATGACAAATTAGCTGGGAATTTTACTGAACATAGTTGGATAGTTATTGCTTTTTGTTTCGATGTAGTTAGTTTTGTGTCCACAGTATATTTTATAAAAGTCAACTTTGTGCCCGCCCAACGTTATAAGTTTTATATTTTTTATGAAAAAAGCGCCCACTTGAACCGTCAATGATACCTTCCTTTAATTTAATTTCGACACACAAATAAATACTTAATATTTTCGGTAGTAAATTATGCATACACATAAAACACATTCCATAAATACTCATTTACGATCCTTTATGATTATATATTATATCTTTAACTAAAGACGCTGACTCGATCGAACATAACTTCCATCCTTTTGGGGCCATCAAGCCAAAATAATACTGATTTAGCAAATTAGACCGAACTCCACTTCGTTCTATGTTTACATTAACAATATATGTACACGCAAATATGACAATAAAATTATAATTGGTATTTTGATAGTAAACCTTACCTATTATTATTACATACGCTCGTGGTGTAATAAGCATCAAAGTTGGGTATGGAACGCGTAAAATATTTATGATAGATGGGGATGAATTTTGACAGAATTAAATCTAGATGAGACTTAGGTTTTTGTTGAATTACGAAAGTTCAGAGCTAATAGCAAATTTTTTTTGAGGAAAATATTCAACACGACGATAGAGTTTGACAAAAAAATTTGTTTTCACGCAATCTGCTATTTATTGATTATTAACTTCCCGTAGGGTCAGTTATAGTAATCGCAAAAAAATCGAAAACGAACATTTTTATATATCTTTACGTTTCAAAGGTTTTTGAAAATTTTGGCATACTTTAGAAAAAATTGATGTATGTGTGTGTGCGTGTGTGTGCGTATGTGTGCGGATACAAATTTTCGTCAACGAAACATTCGATTCGTATTGATAAGGAGAAGTGCTGATTAGTTTTTGGCAAAGGCAGGTCTAGCCGTTTCAAAGATACGGAGGAAAAAGTGCAAAAAGTGGCAGGTTCTGAAAGAATAAATCGGCCGATTTCATTGATTCAAAAATTATTCGATTCGTATTGATGCGGCGACGTACTGATTAGTTTTTGGTATAGTCAGGTCCAGCCGTTTCGAAGATACAGAGCAAAAAGTGCAGAAATTCTGAATGGATCCTAGAAATCCGCTCATAGCGTTTCGCGTGAGCATGTCGTTATAGCTCAGTTGGTTGGCGCGTCACGGTTCGCGTTAGTATATAAGAAAGTCAAGACTGATCGAGTTCGAATCCGACCTCTGTATTATTTTAAAAAAAAATTTTTTGATACTTTTTATGTTTGTATAGTTGATACTATTTGATGCATTTGAAAAACAATATATTCATTTTAACAACAAGTCCGCTTAATTAGATTTTGTTTATATACATTTCATTCAAACATATATAAGAAACGTCGTCTAATCTAACAAGTTTTCATATTTTGTCTACAAGGCACAAATAATGAAAATTCTAGTTTTTCTATTGTTTATTCATAGACATTTTTGCTAACTGATTATTTTTATTTTTCGAATGTTTATTTTTGCCTTAAGGCCGGTGCCATGCGCTGCACTAGTTATTTAATTCTTTCTGAAATTATGTACTGATATATTACTGAGAATTTGTTGACAAAAAACTTCTTTAAGTTATTTGTGAACCATTTATCTCAAATGAATGTTTAGCCGATGCAAATAACATCCCGATTTCTTAAATATATAGATTAGAACTGGCTCTGGCTCCGTTATAAATACACCACGGTATTCAGGTTCGATACTCACCTAAACCAGCTCGATATCAAGCAGTAGTGTAATCAGATTTTCACTTGCAATTGTTAGAGTATATGGTCAGAAAATGCTGCTACACACTGATGACAACTATATTGGGCTGCTTTCTGAATAGATATGTGCTAGAATATTTTTTTAGAATTGATAGTAGTACAAGAGAATTTGTATCAATTCGTTTTTTGCTAATTATAATAAATTTTATAAAAGTTGTTCCGTAATACTACTAAAAATCGATCTCTAAACAGAATCGTATATTAGGTTTTTTATAATCAGGACACTTTCTAATTTTCTGATATAAGATATTATTAATAAAGAATTTTCGCCGATTTTATTTGTTGACATCATCATCATGCATTTATTTTGTAGTAAGTATGTCACCTCGCCCTGGTTTTCCAGATCGTGGTAAATATTCTACATCAAGGTACCTGCTCAAAACTTTGTAAACTAATTTTAGTACTGGTATATTATCAACTTCTCAATACATAAAGGCTCAAAATTATGTTCTATGAAGAGTAGATTAATTAAGTTTGTTATAAATTGCGAGTTGGACATATTACAAACTCAAATGAATTTACTATATTAGTAAAGGTTTCATACGCTTACAAAAATAGATTTATATCGAAGTGAACATATAACAACAAACACTGCAATCTTCTTTTATAAAATTATTTAACTTAAATCGAATCTAACGAGTCCTGTAATATGTTGTATCTAGCTTAATGATTTGGCTTTTGTAGATGCAATAAAATGCAATGATTTTTTAAGTAAAGCTTATTTAGGTGCGACTAGGGTGTAAATACGTACAAATGCAACGGAAATAGCGTTATGCCCGAATTGTATGTAATTCGTTTTCGATGAAATGAAATGAAAAATGCCCGAATCAGAAGAATATTTTACGCTGTTCCTTGAAAATAATAAAACAAATTAAAAATTTGTACTAAACGTGAGCTTATTGATTAGAAACTATTGATATTCCCGTAGGGCAATAGTAACCACAAAAAAATCGAAAATAAACATTTTTATATTTTTTTACGTTTCAGGGGTCTCTGAACATTTTGGCATACCTTAGAAAAAATTGATGTATGTGTGTGTGTATGTGTGTGTGTGTGTGTGCGGATACAAATTTTTGTCGACGATTTCGGGAACCGATTTCAATTATTAAAAAACATTCGATTCTTATTAATAATGACAGGTGCTGATTAGTTTTTGGCATAGGCAGGTCTAGCCGTTTCGAAGATACAGGGCAATAAGTGCCAAAAACGGTAACTCAGTATTTTAAGAGAACGGAGCGTCCGATTTGAATAATTCAAAAAACATTTTACTTGTATTGACAAGATGAAGAACTGATCGAATCTTTAAAGTTATTAAAATGGAAAATATTTTTCAGGTAAGACAGATATTACAACTGTCTAAAGAACGAGATTATATCGCCAGCGAAAAAGTAAAAAAAAGTAAAAAAAAAATACAAGCAGTCAATGAATGTATGTTAATTTAATTGCATGAAGTTCTTCAAACACATTTACGTTGTGAAGTTGCGAAAACAATATTTGTTTAGGCGTTGTTTAACATAATCTGTGAGAACGAATATTATAGAATTTATTAATCAGCAAATACTTCATTTCTCTAATGAAGGTCCAAGTCTTAAATGCTAATTATCTATGACAAGCCGATAAATTTCATATTTGAATTATGACTTTAATTACATTATTGTTTTCAAATATTATAAATATTTTTAATGCTATTATAAATACATAATTTATAATTTATCATTATATAAATGTGTATAATGGTTGACACTAATAAATGTGTGCATCACAAGTGTTACCATATTACTAATAAACATTATTCAACTTGTTATATGATGTATTTATTTAGAATTGAAATGCCATCCTGTGATGACAAAAAAGTTTTATTTCAAAAGCGTGTGAAGATAGATGTCACTACTGCTTGACATCAGCTTGTCCGAATTGAGTATCTTATGTGGAACCATAGGTCATCTAATCACTGTGATTTTGACGGAAGTTTGCTCTCGTCGGTTTATAAAAATGGATTCATCCTTAGCAAACACTGATAATCAGCAAATATAACTAATATACATTATTCTCCAGAGTCGTCAATTCGCAATGTAAACACAACCAGAGTGAAAACGGAACAAAATCAATCTTGTCTTGTGTAAACATAATACTCGAAAAAGTACTGATATTGTTTCCCAATGATTGAGAATTCTCTTTCAGTACATATTGGGTTACAAATTGATTCATCCTGGAACAAATCAGTCATGTTGTTTTCAACTATGATATAACGAGGTAAGAACTTTAAAACGTTTCATCGATTTTGAAGGTAACATGATATATACTCCAGATAATGCGAACAAACTGATTTTCCGCTAAACTATGAGCTTTAGAAGCAATTTCAGTAGAAACTGCAATTTGAATCTTTCCAAAATATTTATTGTATTACTCAATTTTATTTTACACAAAGTATTATCACTATATGTTCAAAAATAAGTAGAATATCTGAAGTATTGTAAAAATTTATTTCCAAACTTTGATGATTTTATATAATCAAACCACTATTCGTAGACCAGTATTACTTTAGGACCTTCTTTTAGACCCTAAAGTGATCTATCATACAAAGTTTTATCAAAATCGTCAAAGTAAAATTGTTCAAAAATTTATCATCAAGAAACGTCTCGACCGAAAATTACCAAAAACTAATCACCACGATTTCCAACTTATATCTTTCGAACTATTTTTGTTCTTTAAAATTGGCTAAACCGTGCATGAAAAAATATGCATTTTTCTGTTTATTGTAAAGAAATGGTTTGGCAGATAAAGCCACAAAATGTGATTTTTCATCACCGAATTGTTTTAAAATTTTTGAAGCCATTTTTGAGAAAACTTCGACGAGTTATCAAATTTTGACACAAACTTTTCTCCATTTTGGTGTCACGCGATTCAGAATGACTTAAAACGTAGCGAAAACAGAAATTTAATAATTCGGATCTTCCGGTGAGAACATATTATACTCTTGCCATAAGCATTTTGCTAATATTGGATGACTTTGACCAAATATTGAAATACTTATAGAAATTTTGGGAAAAGTACATTTCAATATTTTTGTTCAAAGTATGTTTATGAAAAATGTTTTTCAGGATTTACACCTTCCCATATCAAAAATTATTTTCCGATTTTCTACTATTGAATCATATAATTGTTTAATAAATAATAAACAAATGTCACATGTCAAAAGGAGAACCAACATAATTAAACATTTAAAATACACACTATACATGCATGTGAATAATTGAAATTATATTCATTATATGTTAATCCAAAAATTATAAAAGCAAATAATATCATAATCCATTTTCATTTCATATTTCGATATTTACAAATTAGTTAAATTAGTTACCAATAAATTAAACGAATATAATCGTATATATAAATTCACAAAATCAATATAATCTAGATCAAAAGCGACCACTAATTAAAACGATAAAGCAGAAAATCTATTAAACGATAATATTAACTGGAATTGGTAGAGATAAAATCTACAATAAGCTCGTTCAGATAAAGCTCCATGCAGAAGTTGAGGCAAAAGTTCGAAAGCTCCGTCAATATGGTATAATTGGACAAATACATACTCGCACAAATATATATATATATATATATATATATATATATATATATATTATATACACTAGGTGTCCTGGCAAAAGTTGTTTAGCCATAAAAAATATTTCTAGGTTTTTTTTTAGTATAAAAACTGATTGTAGATGTGAAAATATGTGGTATATAAATAAATGCAAGAAGTAGCTAAACAAATTCAATACTCATCACCAGCTTAATAGAAAACCGACTATATGTAAGTCGAATCAGGTGTTCCGCAGAGCAGCGTCCCGGGCCTGTTATTATGTGTGTTTTTTACAATAGACACACTGACACCTCCAAACTATACTATAGCAACCTTCTTCCATATTATTCAGGAACCCGCTATTAGCATCTGGGCTAACCCCAAGTTATATATCGATATTGGAGAAATGACTAAACTAGTGGGGTGTATGGCATCGTGCCTTAAGGCAAATTGCTGCAACTTTCCGTACCGTAACAAAATGATCGAGGAATATTAAATGTTTTAAAATAGATTATTATAAATATTGTAACATTGACTATTTATATTTATAAGAAGTATATTATCTAAATTGGAAAGTTAAAATTATTTGTTTAAAGTATATTAGAACAGAATTAAAATAAAAATCTGAATTATTTTCGATATAAAAAAAAAAAATTGGAAAAAAAGATTTTAAAAAAATAATTTTGGAACAAAATTTTTTTTCCAAAATCAATTATTTTGTTAAAGCAAGCAGAAAGTTTTTGGAATCATTCAAATCGGACGCTTAGTTTTCTCAAAAACTGCCATTTTTTGCACATTTAGCTCTGTATCTCCGAAACCGCTGGACCAGCCTTTGCCAAAAACTAATCACCCCTTCTTCCCGTCATTACGAATTGAATGTTTTTGGGATCATTCAAATCGGACGCTCCGATCTCTCAAAAACTTGATTTCTATTTTCTGCACTCTTTGCTCCGTATCTCTTAATCGACTGGACCTGCCTTTGCCAAAAACTAATCAGCACATCTCCCTATCAATAGGAATCAAATGTTTTTTGAACCATTTTGAATTTTGAACATCCTTTTTTTCAGAGGTATGCCAAAATATTCAGAAACCTTCAAAACTTCAAGAAATATAAAAATTTTCAATTTCGATTTTCGGCCCATTACAATAAATTACCCTACCGGAAGTTAACAAATGCAACATTCGAATCAATGAATCGAAATCATTAATCACATAACATTTACGATGTGTCAAAAAGCTTGCTCTCATGTTTATTTAAATAACATTATGATTTCACAAGTGCACGTAGTAAAATATCTGAGACTTCATTTAGATACTCGCGTGAAGAATACACATTAAAAAAGAAACAGATTTGACTAAAAATGAAGGAGTTGAATTGGTTATTGAGCAGAAAATCGAAATTATCCGTGGAAAAGAAACTATTAGCATATAAAGCTATCATCAAACTAGTATGGACCTACGGATTAGAGCTATGGGTATGCGCCTCCAAATTGAATTTGGAAATTATACAGAGAATGCAAACTAAAATATTGAAAACAATACTCCACTCTCTCTGGATGACACTAATGAAACTGCCTAAACTGTCTTCAAAATACCGCAACAGATTAGAGATGACCCAAATGATCCTTTAAAGGACATCTTTCGCTTCCAACAAAACTCAAGATTGAAGAAATAATGGCCTCTAGAAAATATACAACTACAATCATTAAAGATATTTACTTCAAGCAACATATTGCAAGATAGATCAGTCGATCTTTCGTTCATTCATTCTAGGACAAGAAAAAAGATAATTGAAACTTGTCAGAGATGATAGGCCTGAACTTCTACTCTGACTACTTTTAAAAATAGGCCAAAAAATCAACCTGTAGAAAAAAAATACTGCATTTATCGCAAAGACCTCTTTTTCCGTTTGGGACTCAACGAAGGTTGGTTACGAAATATGACTTGTTTTCTGTGGGGTCATGTTTCATGACATGATGTCCCAAAGAGGGCCAAACACTTCCTTGTGATCTTTCTTCTTAACATTTAGTAACTCAGTTTATCCTGACCTTATATATCATTTTGTCCATACTATGTATGTATACTAAATGGTTTCAGTAATTGGTTGCATTTCTTCCTCTTTAATTAATTAAATCTGAGATGAGCAAAAACGATTGATACTGATTGAGATTGAAAAACAAAATACCATGTCATTTACTTCTGTACTTCTCCTATATACGTATGTATAAAACATTACTGATGCATCAAGTTTTTGTTTAATGAAGTACTTTCCTCAGAGCTAGAATCATCATTCCACAATCAGTAATCTTCCTCATAAATCGCTCCATCACTTTATCCATAAGTCCCGCTATACGGTTTAATTAATTTTTTCTCCAAGTGCTCGGATAGTAATGACAATTCAACAATAAATAGAATCATTACTAATTCGTATTTTATTGGCTATAACGTAGCAGCAAGTTATTGCCGCTTATGGATAGACTCTGCCGCGGCGGCTATTCTTTATGACCGCGGGCGGCAACTGCGCTCGTTACGCTCTTGCTGTTTTATTAACTATAAAAGATGAAATATAAATATATATGATTTTTATGTATGTGATGCGTGTATGTTTGTCATATGGTAATTTTAGTTTTATTGTAAAAACTAAAGTCAAGATGGAAGCTACATTGTCGATTGTTGTAATAGTGTGAGGCAGGGCGGAGCACAAAGGTCCAATTTCATTTTGTGTAGTTATATTATAAAAATCAAAACATCACAACCGATAACACATGTCAAATAAACAACTATTTGACTATGTTCAGGAAAACCCCCAGCTAATTCATCATTGTAGAAATGTGTTTTTCAAAAATTTTTAACTTTGGTCCTTTTTACTTCATAGCCGGAGTAAAATTGGGACGGAGAGGAAACAAACAGGTCCAATGTCTTATTTTATTTTTAGAAAGCTTTTACAAAATAATAGCTACATTATTCATCCAATGCAAAATATAAATTTCATGGGTGCATTTTTTACAGAACTTTGTAAATAACCTTGATCTAGTATTTTGTCAGAATATTCAACAGCAGAGGTGGAATAACGTTTGCTAAATTTATATATTTCAATATAGTTTATTAATTTTAATTTACTTTTTATTTTCTATTTTTTATTTTTACATCTTTGTCGGGTGTGGTCTCCTTTACCCCACCCAAATGTAAACTTTTTTAGTGGTTAAACTGCTGAATTTAATTCGAAATTAACAATACATCTTATAAAACAATTAAATGACGTACATAAACCAAATAACAGTGCTCACATCCAAAAAAACTAACAAAGAAAGAAAATACTTCTATTATAGATTTTCAAACATTGCCGTTTCTCCCCCGATAGCAAGTCGTAAAAATCAAGGCGATGTCTAGTTATATAACTTTTTCCTACTATTTCAAATAATGTTGTTGAACAATTTTTAACTGTATACTTATTTTGGGAATCGATGGTGGACTTTTTCACCCGCGTACCTTTAAACCCCGCCCTACCCTATTAGTGATTATAAATAGACTCTTAACATTTATGCTGATATATGATTTACAACAAACACAATATAAAACTTAAAATTTTTTATATTGAAGTAAAACTTCTTTAGGCGCGGCATGGGTGTAAACCTGTACAAATGCAACGAAAATGAGTTACGGCAAGGTCGGTGCCAATGATTCGTCATTCGCTCTCGATGAGATTATTTCTATTATTTATGGGGGACGGGATAAAATATTCTTTCGATCCAGACATTTTTTATTAACTCAAGATTTGTACCAATATTTAACCTTAAAATGTAATGACATTAAACACCGAAAAATGAACAATGTGCTTCACGATTTTGGTGACGTACGCACGTATAAAGTCACGCCAATTGTTTTTCAATGAGTCACGCATACAAAGAAACCTTGCATAAATACGACGATCAAGTAGAATCGACCCGTAAAGAAATAATCTCATCGAGAGCGAATAACGAATCATTAGCACTCGACCTTGCCGTAACTCATTTCCGTTGCATTTTTACGGATTTACACCCATGTCGCGACTAAAGAAGTTTTACTTCAAAAATTTAAGTTGCAATTGGTAACATATTTGTGATCTAAATTTTCAAGTAAAAGTGGACATTACTACTGCAAACTTACGATCCTACACGAGTTCGTGTGGCTTTAACCATTACGCCATAAAACATCCATAATCAGGTCATATTAGATTAACTAATACCACAAATAGAATACAGTTACAATTATTAGAAACCAATTACACTTTGTACGCAAATCAAAGTTTTAAACTGACATCCAAAGAGTTGTATGGCATGTGTCTGTCTTTAAAGCTTTTGCAGATATCATCTGCCCACACAAGCATGTGTTTCACTTTATAGGAAACTATCACAACTGCCATAAACAAACATCACGAACATTATTCAACAATAGTTGTTGTATTATATAACAGCCGTGCAGCATTTCATAATAACTATTTGCTCAGTTATAATTCTAAAATGCTCCATTTGCTCATATATGGCTTTTGTCGCCGTGCAATGACTTGAATATGCATGAAGAGCGTTCAGACGAGTTGAGATAAAGCACCGCCGCCGTGTGTAGGAAGTTAACGGCTCATCAACTTCCCTGTTATTCACGTGTACAGCTCTGGCAAAATATTATATTGCATAGTCATGCACCAGAGGTGGCCAACCATGGTAGAGGATATAGAACATTTGAGGCGGAAGTCAGAAAATAAAATGGAGATTAAATTTCACTTACCCATATCTAAAATATCAATATCAAGAAGCTATTTGTTGTACAAGCTTCGCATGAACAATTTAGTCAATGCTTGCAACCGTTGGATTATCATACTAAAGTAACGTTTCATTATGCAGGGTCTATGGGCCTATATCATACTTGGAACAATAACCACACACCTAGATTTGCTCGAGAACGAAACATGCATTTATTTGAGTTTGTATGGTCTTAAAGCAATGGGCTATGGGGCACCACTTCATACCACTTTATATTTGCTTATCTATGGCTACCACATAAAAGTCCAACCAAATACCTCTCCAATTTTATAATCCACTATGATTTGAAAATATCTTACGTAGATGAAGTAATTCAAGGCAGAAGCAACTCTCATCTATCAAAAATTGAGAAACATCCAAACAAGGAAATAAGACTAGTTGCAAATATATAAGCTATGAGATGGTTAAAAAATTTTAGACAGTGGATCTAAATGAATTTTGCATTCTTTGAATAAAAATTTTGCAAAAAGAGATACATGTCCGACTCACATGCCGGAGATCGTTGGTTCGATTCCAGGCTCTTCCTAATAAAATAACGAGTTGTAATATGAGTTTGTATATGATATTATGTAATTGTTATTGAATAAACTAGTATGTAAAGTATGTAAATATAAAAGTTGTATGAAAACAAAAACCAGTATCAAGTAAATATTTCGACACAATTTAAAGAAGACCCGTGAAATCCGTGGATAGATAGATATCTATGTACATTAACAACATAAGGGTACCTACATTTTCAAGTGAAAACCAAAAAGGCTACCCAAGTAAGTATAAAATTTGAGACCTCGGCTTGCAAATCCAAAGTTCAGCTCGTACTACAAGACTCTTAATTCGAAAATAATTCTAAAATATTTTTCTATGATATTTGAAAATGAATGAATTTGCAAGATATTTCGATAAATCAAATAATAATGATTGATAAATGTATCAATTAATTATAAAATAAATGAGTTCGTATATTTAAAAAAATATCAGAAATATAAAAATTGCCTGGCTTTTAATTAAATATAATTCATACTTCTAATTCCAAATTCACTCAATTGGTATTTTGAACTCAATTTTAATGGATTTACTCTAAGATCAAATTGTGTGGTTTAATTAATATTTAATTAAATTTACGTAAAGCTGAATATTTTTAAATATTCAGTATCATACACATGTATTTATATAATACCCATTGTTAGAAGTTTAATTTGAAGCGCGTAATTTTGAACAAAACTCCAAGCACTAAGAAGGTTTCAAAGAAAATACAAAGCATTTAATTGAAAAATTTAAACATAATGGTATTTAAACATATGGCAGTCATGTTTCATTTTAGAAATATATAAATATATATATATATATATATATATATATATACAAATTTATTAAAGGTTTAACGTTCAATTGCTACTAGTAGTATTTGAAACATGAAACCTTCTCAGTACTTGGAGTTTTGTTCAAAAGTAGGCGCTCCAAATTAAACTTCTAACAATGCAATTTGAAATGTATTTGAAATATTTAAGAACCATTTGAATGAGTTTAACCAAAGAAGTATTAAATAAATATTATTGTAAAATTATGGTACTGAATATTTAAAATTATTGGAAAAAAATTAAGGATTTAGTGAATTAATATTTAATTTGGTTTGAATAGCTAACATAATTGAAAAAATATAAATATTCAGTATCATAATTATACAAAAAAATTTATACAGAAAGTTTCATAGAATGCATTGTAAAGTTTGGAGCGCCTACATTTAAACAAAATTCCAGCTCTTGGAGGTTTTAAAGAAAATGGAAAGCATTTGATTAATAATTTCATAGATAATAAATTAACTAAACATACGACAGTCAAGTTCCATTTTAGGATTATTTATAGACAAAATTGATAAATGTTTAATACTCAATTGCTGCTAATAATATTGCTAAAGGAAATTTATGGGTTTAGTGAATTAATATTTAACTAGGTTGGATAGCTAACTAAGTTAAATAATTTTGAAAATTCAATGCCATAATTATACAAAAATGTTTATATAATATTATATTGTTTCAACTGTATTGAAAGGTTATTGAATATTTCAAATACGTTAAAAACAAAGCATTGTTGGAAGTTTAAAATTGAGCGCCTATTTTCAAACAAACCTTCAAGTACTAAAAACGTTCCTAAAAATTAGCGATTTTAAAGATAATCAAAAATCTAAGCATAGAACATTCACAATTCATAAATTTATTCATAAGTCAAACTAATAAATGCTTATGTTCAAATTGCTGCAAATAGTATTGGAAAAAATTTAAGAAGGCATTGTTGGGACATTAAATTGAAGCGCCTATTTTTAAACAAACCTTCAAGTTGTAAAAAGGTTAAAAACTGATAATTTTAAAGATAATCACATAACTAACCATATGGCAGTCAAAATTCATAAGATTATTTATATTGAAAGATTATTGTATTGAAAAAAAATGAGAAGGCATTGTTGGGAGATTACATCGAAGCGCCTATTTTCAAACAAACCTTCAAGCACTAATACTTGTTCTAGAAAACTAATAATTTTAAAGATAATATAGCATATGACTAAATAACTAAGCATATGACAATCAAAATTCACAGGATTATTTATACACAATGACAGAAAAGATTTAAGGGTTTTGTTTTTATGAATAAATACCCGCCATTATTATAGCAAGTAGCTTTCGTAGTCAAAACGTCAAAACCAAAATAAATTTTTCGTAATAAGATATTTTTACAAATTGAATACACAGAAATTTGTGACTTACCAAGTGCTTATACAATAATTTCACTAATTGTACAGTTTTATATTAAAATTAGCGCTAAATACTTGTTCACAAGAACTGTCAAAACAATGTCAGTGTCAACACACTATCAAAATAAAAAAATGTAATCTAACTCAAATTACGCTAATGTCATTTCTTTATGTCAACACGGAATAAATACAAAATTATATTATGCTTACTGAAAATGCAATAAATATTTTCGACTATCACTGTTACAAACATTATTTATCTGCTCGGTGACACAATGTGTTCTACGTGCCCATACATTTTGCAATGACGTTTACGTGATGCCTTCGAAAATTCAACATCTTTCGCTGCAAACTGATATTTTAGAAATAATAGAAAACTAACGACAACTTTTTGTTATTGATAAACCGACACTAAAAAAAATACACATAATAAAAACTAATACTGAATTAGATAAACAAGTATAATGTACTAAATAAATTATATAAACACTACAGGTTATGTCATTTTAGTACAAAACTCCGGTAATTGTTCAATAGTTCTGACAGCTGCCGCAATAGCGCTAGTGTCGCGTTTAACTTCACACAAAAAAACCTGTTTTATCGACATTTTCAAAAATGGAGAAAACGTCAAAGTTATTATGTATTATGTAGTTTTCCCGAAACTTTATTACGGTGCTGTTTGATTGTATTGTGAGTTAATAATTTTGCTAAAATTGTGCAACATGTGTTGTTATGTTTATGTTTAAAGATATTTTGTTTACCGTTATTATCAATCATTTATATTTACCAATAACGACTTATTACAAGTGTATAAACTAACGTTTGTGTAGTGTATAAACAATGATGGCGCCAAATTAATTGTGAGGAATAATTCTGCTGTCATTTAAGGTATGAAAATAAAATTATTTGCGATTACAATTTAATAAAGTAAAGCTATAAATTATTGATTTTTTTACCGTATTATCAACATTTATCATTACCAAAATAACGACCATTACAAGTTTAAACTGACGTTGTGTAGTGTATAAACAATGATGGCGCCAAATTAATTGTGAGGAACAATTCCTGCTGTCATTAAGGTATGAAAATAATTATTTATTTGCGATTGCAATTTAATTAAGTGAAGCTGTAAATTATGAATCGAATTTGTATTCTGCGTACGAATATGTTAATTGGAAAACATATCGAATTTCGATGAAAGGGTATATCATATATAAACCATATATAATATCATCATATAAGTATA
>NW_020539727.1:4228935-4279793 GCF_003426905.1 Ctenocephalides felis
ATATATATATATATATATATATATATATATATACATCTATATATACTAGATGACCCGACAGACGTTGTCCTGTACCCACGTCTACAATTTTTTGATATCTTATACTAATATTTATGTTTTCTTAAAAATGTGAAGAGTAATTTAAAAAAACAACAATTATTTGTTTTTTAAATTACTTTTCGCACCAAAATGCATACACATAAATATGAGCGATATTAAATATAGAACTGCTTTATAAAATGATGAGTCTCACTATATTGGAAATTGAAGTCTTTTAAAACGTATAACAAATTCACAAAAAAATAATATATAGATCCCCGCCTAAAGTACAATATTATCTTAAATTTTTCCACCCCAAATAATTGCTTCAATAATGTTTCTATAATTTTCATAATCTCGTATCATTTTTAAGTATTTTTAGGAATTATAATATCTATATTACATTTTTCTCACATTAGTAATAATTTTAAAATACATTATTACCAGGACGCCCCTTCACTTTTTGCTCCGTATCTCCGAAACGGCAGGATCTGCCTTTGCCAAAAACTATTCAGCAAGTCTCCCCGTCAATGCGAAGGAATTGTTTGTGAATCATTGAAATCGTTGATCCGTGAAAACGTTGAGGGCTGCTGGAAACGTGAAGATTTACAAATTTTTTGATTAAGTGTGTGTTTTGTGTGGATACAGTTTTTGGCCACGATTTGAACTACCGTGAAATCGGTAGTTTCGGGTGCACGAATCTATCGATTGAACTATTCAAAAAAAATAATTGATTCTTATTGATGGGGAGACACGCCGATTAGACTTCACCACCCAGACAGGTCCAACCGTTTCGAAGATACGGAACGAAGAGTGCGGAAAATAGAAATTAAGTTTTTGAGACTTACGATTGAATAATTTAAACAACATTTATTTCGTAAAAATCTGAGAGCTTACGATTTGAATAATTTAAACAACTTTTATTTCGTAATGAAGGCAAGACGCGATCAGTTTTTGGCGAATATATTTTGCTTGTGGTAACAGTATAATAATCGACCAATTTTTGGGGAAGCACAAAAATGTTTTGTTTATAAATTTAATAAATATATATTTATTTTAATTTTCAAAGATATTTATAGATATTGAAAATCATTTGGATTGCCAATGTAATTTGTAATTATAGCTAAAAATCTAAAACTTGTTTATATACTTCAAATAATTTATTTGAATTTTAATTTTATATATCTACTTTAGATAAAATTGGTATAAGTTCCTTCATTCGCATCTCCAAGTGTCGCCAAAAACTAATTAACATGTCTCCTTATTAATGAGAATCGTATGCTCATTAAATCATTCGAATATGTTCATCGGTGTTTTCAAAAACGTCAATGAAAAACTTTTATTATTATTATTATTATTTATTATTATTATTATCTTACTATTTTCTATTATTGTTATTTTGTTATATTTTATTATTTTTTCTAGTATTATTTTATTATTGTGAAATTTTATTCATATTATTTATTAATCTTATTTTTATTATTATTTGCTTATATTTTACATTAAATCATATTACGGATATTATTTTCATGTAAATTTTATCCTTTGCTCTTTTATTTGTTTAAATTTATATTATTATTTATCAATATACTTAATGTTAATAAATTAGCAGTTGTAATAATTATTGAAATTAAAAAAAAAAAAAAAAAAAAAAAATGAAAACTGTATCCGTACATATAAACACACCACATACACGCACATTCATTTTTTCTATGGTATGCCACAATGTTCAGAAACTATTATCTACAGAAAGTTGTAACCTACTCAGGCAAATTTTCTTAGCTTTCAAACGGTTTTTACATTTTCCAAATAGGTTTAAAAGTCAATGTAAAAATGTTGGGCTAATTATAATCTGACTAAATTATAAAGTCTTTAAATGGTTCTACAATCGGTTCAGTTGTTATTGAGAAAAACCGAAAGGTTCAAATTTCAGCCAATCTACTCAAACATAAATTTGTCAAAAAGTCAAGAATTTGAATTCTTATGTATTTTCTGGCAAAATAAACTATTCGTTAATGAGTTAAAAATTGCAATCATTATAATTCTTTCCCGCAAAACAATTGTTAGTATCTAAAGTACTACAATGAGAGAATTCTAGGAAAAAATTTATGTACTGACAGTATTTTTTTGGCGAATGTTCCTAATCGTTCACGCCAATTTAACATCGTATCAGACAATGAACCCATTTGAAATAATGGACCGACTCTTCTGCAACATTTTGTCTGGAAATATCGTTGCAATTAATTAATTATGCAAAAGTTGTCCATTACCAGAGCCATTTGTTTTGATTGCTATCGTAGAGCTTTCTGCTTGTCCGTATCTAATCTTGAAAACTCTTCAGATATTAATAACATCATGCATACAAAACTGAGGAAATTATACGCCGAATATCATAACTGGGAGATATAAACTTCCTACTGAGACTGGAGTTTGTAAATAATTTGCTGGAATGGGAGGTTTAAATTTTTTTATTGTTTGGAATTAATTTTTTTATTATTGAAACAAATGAGTGGAGATTATTAATTAATTCATAAAATAAGCACTCTTAGGACATGTCTCATGTACCTGGCGATCCAAGAATCAGTTCTTCATTATAATTAACAATCTAATAAAAATGGCAGTGTTGCATGACATTATGCCTTAAGGCAAATGAGTATCAGCAATTCAAATTTATCAATAGTCGATTAGTATATTACTAATTTCAGCTACATTATTTACATAATAAAATATTATTGTCCCAAAAATCTAATTTCTCAACATCTCGTTTTTTTACAATATGAAACAGAAGAGTATATGTAAGTGCTTCTACATCTTATGCTAAACTATTTTTTGAAATGATTGATTTTTCTCTTCTAATTATAAGAATCAAATATTTTTTTCATAATTTATTGTTGACAAAACATACTCATTTTTCTGAAAATAAGTTATAACCTGATTTAAAAAATAACTGTTCATATATTTTTGTTAGGGAACAGTTATCATTAATTTTGTAAAATTATTATTTTTTCATTATTTATTATTTTTTTTAATTTTTAACAATCAAACACTGTTTGATGTATCTCAGTTTCGATTATTGGTTACTAAAATTATTTTATATTGCTTGCGTTCTTTTTTGTGATTATTAGCTTTTTTCGACAACGATCTAAATAGTACTGTAATAAAATATTTCGTTCTGAATAAATTATTTTTGAATTACGGAAAATTTATATATATTTATACAGTTTGATATAGTATTATTCCCATCCAATTTTTATTAATATCATTTGTTCACAGTACATCCCATAAACTATTATTTCTGAAATGTTATGTTATTACAGTTTTATGTTCATAATTTTGTTAACGTTTATAGCCAGTACATTTTTCAATTAATAGCTGGCGGTCATAAAAATCATATTCTTCATTTTTAAACCATTCTAGGATTTATATCAATTTAAAAATATGAAATGGTTTTAGATGCTTTATGGAATTTCATCATTTTTATTTTATTAAATTCATCATAGGTTTTGCCAAACATTAATATTTAAATATATATTATTTATTTGTAAGCAATTAGCTAAATGCAATTATTAATTGTAAATAAAATAAATGCTGGTGAAACGTTGAGATTAAAAAGCTTAAATCCTGGTCAATTCGAATAAGTAATACCTAAAGCTTAAATGTGTTATTGGTCTCAAGATATTTTATATTTATTAAAAATTGCTAATTTATCTTATTATAGCCAATTTCTTATCTTATTATAGGAACCATTCTACCTAATCTGGTCCTTGCGATTTTTACGAATTTTTCTCTTTTAAAAACATGTTTTGTTAAACTTTTAATCGATAGCTTCTCAAAAACGGCTGAACCGATTGTCCAATATGAATAATATTCGTAGATTTACTCTATTGTTTACATATACAACTTGCCTGAAGCAAAAATGTTGCTTACACCTAGTTTACTTCTCTTAGGGTAAATTATAGTAAACGGCCAAAAATCAAAAAAAAAAATTTCTTAACGTTTCAAGTGTTTCTGAACATTGTGACATACCTTAGAAATAATGCATGTGTGTGTATATATGTATGTATAGATACAATATTTTGTTTACATTTTTGTGAGCACGGATCAACCGATTTGAATGATTCAAAAAACATTTGATTCGTATTGACTAGGAGACGTGCTGATTAGTTTTTGGCAAAGACAGGTTCAGACAGATTAATAGATTAATTAAAAAGACATTCAATTTGTATTGACAAGGAGATGTGCTTATTAGTTTTTTTTTAAGGCAGATTCAGCTGTTTCGGAGATAAACATGGCATACGCAAACATGGCAAAAAATAGCAGTTATTGAGATAACGAATTAAAATTCGCATTCTGCTTGTGTTTACAGTGTAAAAAAATGTTTTAGTTTTTGGGGAAGACAAACAAAAATTTTTCGATTTTAAAATATTCAGGTCTAGACAGATTAGATTTTTTAAAAAAGCATTCGATTTGTTTAAAAAGGCAGATCCAGCTGTTTCGGAGATGCAAAACAGTGCAAAAAATAGCAGTTATTGAGATTACAAATCATCATCAGATTAGTATGACTAAAATAATATTTTGCTTGTGTTGACAGTATTAATTTTTTTTAGTTTTTAGGGAAGATCAAAAAAAATTTCATTGATTTCAAAATTTTCAAAAATCAAAAAATTGCCTTAAGGCACATTGCCTTGTATCACTAGTTTAATTCGTCTTTCAATGCGGTATAGATATTGAATAATAGTAAAATTTTAATAAATCATTTTTTTTTTCAAATCGCTGACACAGAGTCAATTTCTTCTGGAAATTTACCTCAAACATTTGTACATACATATAAATACCCATAAAAAGTAAAAGAAAAAACCTTCCACCCCAAAGGGATAGAAATGATAATTAGCGGTCAATTTTACCCTCACACCTACTTGTGGTCAGTAGGGTATCATGTAACCCCATATGGGAAATATTCGCGTGCTCATTTTGTTTTTTATAATTTTCCCTTCTGTTTGTTTATTAGTGGCGAGGTAATTAAATTACTCGCTAAATAAGTGAACGCGCTTGAGTTAATAAACGCGGACTTTTCGGCCTTATTGTAAATTGAACGCGATCTGCATCAGGTGTGGAGGACCTTGACTCTTCAGAAAGAAACCAATAGAAATAGAGATGAAATATTTAGATTTTTGACATGAACTCGATCAACATGACACAATCTTACTTAATTGAATGACGGTTATAATTTTATCATATATACATTTGTGAAATTTGTTAAAAAGAATTTTCATTTACATACTTTTTTCAATTATATTTATTCTAGACTTTAATTTATGTAGTTTTTTTAATTTTATTACTATGGAAATCTTTTTATTATATTAAGTAGGGATCACTATTAATATCTCAACAAACGTTAATAATTTTTTAACAATATTTGAAGATCGAGGCTGAAAGATGTGTTTTTAGCCATCGCCTTAAATCGGTCAACTTTGCTATCAAGTCATAGACCATAAATACCATGTTTAAAACCAATAGTAAATCTGTTGTTAAGTTTACGAGATTATAAAAGCAGAATAGACGTCCATCCTAACCAATTGTGATATATACCTGGAAGGCCAACCCACCAGGCTTAAAAAAAATACCTAAGGACCTAATATAGTTTAATTAACTATAATATTTGCATTTCATTATATTTTATTGTTTTGTTTTTTCTCTTTGTTTTTAGTTTTTTTTTATAATATTTTAATTAGCTCTAGTAGATACGCCACTGGTATTATCTACTAATTTGTAATCGACTATTTTACCATATACGTGTCAGCATTCTCTGCTTAAGACATTTAATCTGCTACCTTCTTGCCTGTCCCATTTTGGGGTAAAAGAGGACAGATGAAAAATTTTAGAAAAATAGTAAAAAAACACATTTTTGTGATTAGTTATTAACTGGGAATTTTACTGAGCATAGTATGATAGTTTCTTGTTTGATACGTGTTATGTGTTGTAATGATCTTTATTTGGTTTAGTTAGACAGTGTAATTACCTAAAGTCATATTGGACCTTTGTGCCTCGTCCTACTCTATCACATGATATACTTATGTAAATTAGGGCAGGTCCATTTAAAGGTCACTTAGGCAGATATGATTTTTGGATACTTGGTATTAAAGTAAAATATACTTTGCTGAAGAAACCATACCTCTATAATGAATTATAATCTGCATTGACCCAAAAATAAGGGTTAAATTTTGGATAACTTCTCAAGGCGAGGGTCCCAGGGGGTGAACCACGGGCATGGGTGGATCGGCCTGTCAAAGGTAGTGGGGGCCGGTCATATATTTGGACGCGATTGGGACACTCTAAATGATTCAATATGAAATTTTTGACCCTTATTTTTGGGTCAATGAACGTAACGTCAGAAATCTTCTTAAAGCTATAGTTTCTTCAGCAAAGTATCTTATTTTGATCCCTATTATACGGAAATCAAATATGCCTAAGAAAATTTTTAACCCATACAAATCGGCTCGCTCTAATGTACATATATAAAACTTTTTCTGATATTCTTTTTTATTTCCTATACCAAAATTTAAATTTGCTTTCTATATTGATGTGAAAACCATATCCCAATTTAAGCATAAGAGCAATTTTGTGCATTTTTAACGTCACTCGTATGTTATGAAGCTGGTTCAGAAAGACCCTGTTCTCTAAGAGCACAGCAACCACGCGGTTTTTGTCAAAATTTAGGTCGATTTTGTATGGAAAGTTCTTCATAACAAACCCTTGTCATAACATTGGTCTGTTTTGTGGCAGAATCGGCCAATCAGAATAACCTGAAATGTAATTTTAAAACTAGATATAAGCGCATTTTGCTATTAGAATTTTGAAAAGTTTTGATAAATTTATTATAATATTTAAACAACTTTTTAGAACCCTGTATTATATAAGAAAACATAAAATTAGCAAATCAGATTTTCTGGTGGAACACAAACTTTTTTTTGGATAATAGTCTTTAGCATAATATTTGGCACTTGAATTGAATTAACCTAATAATTTTATCCAAAGTGTCTACTGATTGTTATACAGGCACAAAACTGTCATATTATTCAATTGGTGGAAAATGTTGCCATCCCCTGACATTGGACTGCGGCTGGTCCGTCGACTAAACATGAAATATCTTCATTAATAATCAGCAGCCATGAATACTAAAATTTACATCCATCCAACTATAGACCTAGTCATGGCACTTAATATATTATTCAATGTGTTGTTATTATGAACAATGTTGTTAAAATAAACATAACTAATTTACAGCAACGGCATTATGATACGTTAATGAATTACATTTGATGAGAAGGTGTAATGCATATATTTAATAATTATAAGTGCTCTTAATATGAAGTCAGAGTCAGGATGTGTAAGCACTTTTTGTAACCCTTTTCCTATATCATATGTATTCCCAAATGTCTAAATTTTACCATATTTATTTCAACTGCTATCACTCACTCTTTCGATTTTTTAATTTCAAAATTAAAATTTTCAATAATGCATATTCATCTAATACTTGGCTCTAGTTTTTAGGCTTATTTTCAGTGCTGAAAATGCTTATTTTCAGTTCTTATGATCATATAGTCGAGGCATCCACCTAATTATTAAAAATAAATCTAACCTATGTTTGTTTAAAAACCATAGCTTGCATATGTTTTGAGTTTTCATTTAATATTTTCCTGGTGCATGATATACCTTAAAAGACTTAAATTAAATATAAACAACGATCGTGTTGAGTTATGATTAAAACTGAGTCTTGTAGACAACTCTGTGTCAAACAAGCTCTCTTGAAAATAAATTGAAAACAGCACTTTATATTTTATATATAAAGGAATATATAAATATATATATATATATATATATATATATATATACGTTTGATCTGGTATTTCGTTAGAAATAATCATCATCAATCTCTTGTAAAATTGGGGGCAAAAAGTGTCAAAAACGATAACTTTGTTTTAAAGAGAACGTAGCGTCCGATGTTAATAAATAAAAAAACTACTAGTTTATTTACTATTTTTTATTGTTGCCAGAGTAAAGGTTCTGTTGGTCGTTTTTAACTTACTCACATGTAAGCTTTTATAAAGTTCTAATGAAAAAACTGTTAGGCCTAGTCTAAAAATAGCATCACATCTTAAAAAAAATTAATTATTGTATACTCAAAAATTATATTAAAGTTTCGTAAACTAAACAACAGTCCCCAAAACCAAAAAAAAACTAACAGAGAAAGAAAATACGTTTGTTATGATTGATTGATTGATTTTCAGTCATTGCCGTTTATGTCCAGATAGCGACGACGTAATAACCAAAGTGATGGTTGGCAACACATTTGTTCCCCCTACTTTCAAATATTGTTGTTACAATATGATATTCACTTATTTTTAGATATCGGTGATCTTTTAATCCACAGACCTTTAAGCCCCGCTCCAGCCTACTGTATTTAAGAATACAATAATAGCGGATAAAAAAAATCATCGATATCTCAAAAAAGTGAATATCATATTGTAACAATTTGCTTAATATTCATAAGAATTATATAAACTGAATTGCAAAGTTGAAATTATTTGTTTAAGTATATTAGAACTTTTTTGAAAAAAAAATTGTAAAAAAAAATTGAAAAAAAAAATTTAATACTATTTTTTTCCAAAATCAATTATTTTGTTAAAACAAGCAGAAGGTTCTTTGAATCATTCAAATCGGAGGCTTAGTTCTCTCAAAAACTGACATTTTTTGCACATTTAGCTCTGTATCTTCGAAATGGCTGGGCCTGTCTTTGCCAGAAACTAATAACCACTTTTCCCAATCATTACTAATTGAATGTTATTTAGATCATTCAAATCGGATGCTTCGTTCTCTCAAAAACTCGATTTTTTTTTCTGCACTCTTTGCTCTTCATCTTCGTAACTGCTGGACCCGCCTCTGCCAAAAATTAATCAGCACATCTTTCTATCAATAGGAATCGAATGTTTTTTGAACCATTCAAATCGTTTGATCTGTGCGAAACACACACACACACGCATACACACAGACATACACACACATCCATTTTTTCTGAGGTATGCCAAAATGTTCAGAAACCTTCAAAACGTCGAGAAATGCAAAAATTTTCAATTTCGATTTTTGTACCATTACAATAACTTACCCTACGGGAAGTTAAAAAACCTGTTTTGCAGAGCGTCGAATTTTTACTTTTAATTCATTTTTTGCTAAGTTATACCTAAATTACGCACTATCTAAAAGTTAATATTAAGAGCTAAAACTTTGACAGGATTGTTTTTTATCAATTTGGAACCATTTGATCCTTGGGGAGCAAGTAAATTCGAAAATGTCCATATTAAGGACCACCCTAATGTACATATAAGTTTATTGTATTGTAGCAAACATTTCGGGTAGTAATAAAATTTATTTAATCATCTGCAGTTTACCTTTATCTTCAAAATTGATTACAACATATCAGAAAATGTCTACATATAAATTAATATTGCTCAAATGATATCATAAATGTTTATGAAAACTGAAAACATTACGAAAAACGCAAATAAATAGGTAACTATGTGTAAGTGGCGCGTAAACGTCGAAATTATAAAATTAGCAAGTCAAATTTTCTAGCAAAAGCATAAATTTTTCTTTTGGAAAGTTATTCAAAGGAAAGAAGATATGTCTATTGACTGTTTGTATTTTGACGTTACTAAATCCAATGAAAAAAGATAAAAAATATTAAAACTTAGCGAAAATATTTGGAGTATAAAGAACAATATTGGATAGAAAATCCTGTACTGTAATGTTATTATAAGAAAGTTATTTCAACAGTTTATCTCGGTGCCGCCAACACAAAGCAAATTTAATTTCATTCTTCGAAAAACAAAACGATGTTATTTCTTCCTAGTTTCATAGTGCGAGGAAACTCATTTAGAACTTTGAACACATACAATTTATGAAATATGATATGTATATATATATATATATATATATATATATACTCATTATGTGATAATTAACACACATCTGAGCTTTATTGTATACCCTTCGATACAAAATATACTTAAATCATTCGGTCTGTTAATAATATATAAGGATTTAAGATTTTTATTAGATTCAATGTATTTCATTGAATAGGTTGAATTTCTGTAATGGTATTATACTATATAATATGTAGAATACGGGGGGTACAAAGGTCCAATCTGACTTTCAGTAATTATACTGCCTAAACCAAATGAACTACTATATCACAACATACAACACGTCTCAAACAAACAACTATTGTACTATGTTCAGTTAAATTCCTAGTTAAATCCTAATTATAGAAATGTTTTTTTTTACTATTTTTCTAAAATTCGTCATCTGTCCCTTTTTAACCCATAAGTGGGGTAATAGGGGGGGGGGCAGTCAGGGTATAAACAGATCCTATGTCTTGTTTTTAATTTTAATGGGATTTTACGAAGAAACATCTACAATATTCAACCAAAGCAAAATATAAATTTCATTGACACATTTTATATAAAGATAACATCGTATATAACCTTGCAGAAATTGCAGATTTTGTCAGAAATATTTATCAAAAGACTTAGAATAACTATCATTTTAATTTATCTCTTGTATAATTTGGCTTTTTATGCCAGATTTACTATTTTGATTGTTTTTGTTTCGCCAGGGTTATGGTTCAGTTGGTTCTTTTTACCCGACTCACAGGTAAGCTATTATAGAGGTTATATAAAATCATCTGTTGAATCAAACGTAAAATTAACAATACATTTTTCAAAACTTCTAAATAACGTATGCCTGAAAATTATATTAAGATCTCGTTTACTAAACAATAGTGCTCACAACCAAAAAAAACTAACAACGAAAGAAAACACTTTTGTTATAGAATTTTAAACATTGCCGTTCATCTACTGATAGCGACTATACTTGATTTAAGGCCATGACTGATTACACATCCTTTTCCCTCTACTTTCAAATTTATTTGTTACAAAATTCATATCTTTACTTGTTCTTGAGATGAAGATGGATCTTGGTAGTGGAACTTTTAACTCGGACCCTTAAACCTTAAGCTTTACATTAAATTTTCGTTGAAATTGTAAATATGTTAAAGAAATTGAAAAAATATGAAACATATGTTACTGTTCTATAGCTGCATAAACATCAAAATTGTTTGAAATTATTTTTCTAATTCCAGAAAATTGTCGTTCCGTACATTTTACCTATACCCGAAATAGTTAGATATTTTTTTATAAATGACTTTGGGCGTTGTCAATACCCACCAAATATTTTTTAATTCATTTAAATTGACTCATTTGATTTTCCATAAAATATAGTATGAACATATTTATATGAATGCATCTACATTTTTTATATAAACTTATATATTTTATATAATATTTTTTCTATATACTTATATATTTTAATACATGTTGTGCCAAGCAAAAAACACTAAAAAATGCTCATTTCTTTTTAATTTGATTTCAATTCTTACGATATAAACTACTTACCCTGTACGATTCTGATTCAAGTTACAATAATTAATTAAGAATATACATTCTGCAAAATAAAGTAAATTATTATCAAATGCGATTAATAACATCAATACATACAGCTCAAGTAAAAGGATCGATATTTTCTAATTATGTTTTACTTCTGCCATATAATTCACGATAATGGGTTTCATAAGAAATAGACTTTCATTAAAGGAGCGTTAAGGGATTATAATGCAATACAATATAATGAAGGTAAATATATTTTATGTATTATGTATTAGAACACAAATTATATAGCAGAAAAACTGGGGATAGAGAATTATTTTCTCTAATATATTTTTTTAAGCAACACAAACTAGGACTAATGTACTTTCTTCACAAAATAACACTTACATTAGAAATTATTGAATCATGCCATTGGAATTGGAAATATTGTTCTAACTGATTTTTTTTGAAAAGGAAGGAAGAAGAAAAATAGAAGACAGATAATTTGGATTTTTTGAAGCAAAACTTCTTTAGGCGCGGCTAGAGAGTAAATCTGTGCAAATGCAACGGAAGAGCGTTACGCTCGAGTCGAGTTCCAATGATTTGACATTTGCTCTCGATGAGATCATTTTTATACGGGTCTATTGTGATTGGTCGTCGTGTCACGTGAGCGTCATTGTATATATGGATTTAGTCTATATAAAATCTTTTGGATTTATTGCATTGCTTCCAATCTAATCTATACTATAAAAAAAACTACTAAATATTTTCTCAAATTTATTTTTTTATTGGAAAGTACAATCCTTCCGGTTGATAATGGAAACGAATTTCATTCAAATATCGAGTAGTTTCCTTCGCATTTATTTGAAGAAACCTTTAGTAGGCCAGTTTTTAGGATACTGAATATTTGGAGAATAATAAACATATGCGATTATTTTGATAATTTTGAATATTTGGTTGCTAATTATCATAGATTCGTTTGTTTAATCTATATAAAATCTTATGGATTTTTTGCATTGCATGCAATTGACCCCAAGCTATAATGAAATTTATTTACATATCGCTAGCAATATAAGTCAAAGGCAAAGTTAAGTCAAAAATATAAATTCGAAAAGAAACGAAGTTTGTTGTCACAGTCATTTGTAGAATAAAACAAACAAAACGTCTTCATGAATTACACAGATTGTAATGTATGTCAAGTAAAAAACAATTTTTTTTAATTATTCATCTGTGGTCTTTTCTATCTAACGTTTTATTTCAGACCTTTATTCATTCGTTTTTTTCTTCAAAGTTTGCCAAATTATTCCTACAGCGTACAAATATAGAATCAAGTAATAGTTTCCCCAAAACCACAAATTCACCGATTTATATGTTTGTTATTCAGGTCACGTGTCAGTCTTTCGACTTTTCCTTCATTCTCCATGCAAAGAAAAAAATCATTCTTTATCTCCAAAGGAGAATTAAAGTCCTTAGTAAAAAATGTTTTTTTTTAAGTGAATTACGTTGAAGTTACGTGTAAGTGATGTATGACAAATCCCAGTAGGACAAACAATGCATTGACAAAATTTTAAAAATAGATTTATATGTACGTATTATAAGTTTAAGAAAATACATATTAGGAGTAAGGATTACGTTGAACCTGAAGTCTACTCGAGCATTCTAAATCTCTATTAAAAATTTACTTTTCTGCTATCATTACCTTTTGTCATAGGTTTTCAGTGTCTTTTTTGATAGGGTAAATGAAATTATATACCCAGATTATTTATTGCTTGAACTGGAATTACATTTAGGTTTTTATGGAACTTGAGAAACATACCACAGTTGCATAGAGTTGCACCATAACTCTACTATCCTCAGAGAGTAGCGATGTAAACACGTTATCTATCTTAATTTATTACTGCAATTTAGTGGTGCATAAGATATACGAGTATTAAATATTATAATATATATATATATATATATATATATATATATATATATATATATATATATATTACACTGGCAACTAATTAATTGCAATTTCAGAAATTTTATTTGGTTTTAACTGAATTTTTCAATTGGCTGACGTAGACCTAAAACAATTTCCTTCCTGTTAATGGATAGTAGGCAGTTTAAATGTCCATCAGTAACAAGGACTATTTTGATCCATTGTTTAGATTTTTGGCGTTCATTAAAAAATTCAAAATCAGATTATAATATTTTGCTTTTTAATAGTCTTAACGTAGTACTTTTTGTTTTGCAACATCCACCATATAGTCTTGACATTATACTTTTTGTTTTGATCTTGATTAGTAAACACTTCAATGATGGTGTCAAATTTTACCTAATTCGGATTTTTGTATTAATAAAAACCAGAAGTTTTATGGAAGTGGGATAAAGATGCTGCTTGAAAGATGACAAAAAATCATTGATTAAAATGAGCAATGTATAACAAAATAAAATAATTTAGTTTCGTGAAAAGGATGTTTTTGATTTTGTAACAAAAATCCGCAAATACATCAGAAACATAATGTCATATCAACATAGATGTGAACAATACAAAGATATAAAAGTAAACAGTACAAAAATGTAAACAATATTTTATATTTTTATACCTTTATTAGAGAAATTAGGTAATTGCTGATTAATAAATTCTATAATATCGGTTCACATAGTGAACTTATAACAATCTTGAATACTTTAACTAACACTAGCAATGAATAAGCTGCATAGATGTTCATTATGAAGTATATCTTTATCTATAATTTTATTAATTTATCTGGTCTCAACCAATATAATTCTGTTATCAATATCAGTGGCAGATTGTTGGATTTAGTGTTTTGTTCTTACTTTTGCAACATAATTCATGATACCGAACCCCTTTTACCTGAGGACAATTATCATCCTGCTCTTTATATTTCTGTTTCCCTTACATCTTCTTTTTCCACACCCAATACTTTGCAATTTAATAAAAATAACTATCATTACAATTTCCACAAAGCGGATTATCTTAATCTTTACAGGGAAATTTTAAATACATCGTGGAGTTCTTTGTATACATGTTCTAACATTAATGATGCATGTGATCTTTTTTACGCTACAATTTATAGCTTATTAGATAAATTTGTTCCTAAAACAAAGAAATTTGCTTCTAATAAATTTAAGCCTTGGTTTAATTCTGATATTATTAGAAACCTTCGTATGAAGAAATACTATCATAATAAATACAAGTTAACCAATATCACTTTCTATTATGAAAATTTTAAATTGTACAGGAAATTAATAAAAATACTTATGAAAGATGCCTATAATTCATATATTATTGACGTTGAAAATTCTCTATCGCTTAATCCTAAATATTTTTGGTCTTTTTTGCGTAATAAAACTGCTTCTAATATTATTCCTAATAGATTGTGCTATCTAGACAAATATTATGATTCTCCTGATGCTATTGTTGATGCATTTAATTCTTACTTTATTAGTGTTTATCAGCCTAAACTTGACATACCCATTTTATTTGATCATAATGATAGAATCATGATTGATATTGGTGAAATTGATTCTAGTACTGTGCAACTTGCAATAGCAAGTTTTAAGAACTCCAAAATATTTGGTTTCGATGGTATTCCATCTTTCTTTATACGTGATTGCTCATCTACTCTATCTGATCCACTTGCATTTTTATTTAATCTATCTTTGCGTACAAACACTTTACCAAATTGTTGGAAAATTGCACGTTTAGTTCCAACTTTTAAACAAGGTGATACATCAAACATAACTAATTACAGGCCGATATCATTATTATCAAACTTTGCTAAGGTATTTGAAAAAATTATTTATAGAGAACTAATTCCTTTTGTTAGAACTTTAATTTCTATTAATCAACATGGTTTCATGCCTGCCCGTTCTACGATAACAAATTTAATTTGTATTAAACAATATATAGCTGAGAATCTTGACATCAATGGACAAGTTGACGTTATTTACACTGATTTCAGTAAAGCTTTTGACAAAATTGATCATAACATTCTTCTTACTAAATTATCTAAGATTGGTCTTAATTCTTCACTTATTCACTTTTTCAAGAGTTATCTTCATAATCGCAAGCAGTTTGTCTTTCTTAATGGATTCTTGAGCAACATTGAAAATATTAGTTCAGGAGTTCCTCAGGGATCCATTCTTGGTCCACTATTATTTATTATTTTTATTAATGACATTTCTGATACTATTAACTGTCCACATTTATTATTTGCAGATGATCTGAAACTATATCTCAAAATAAATTCTATTGATGACTGCTTATTATTACAGTCTCAACTTGACCTTTTCCAATCTTGGTGTATCTATAACAAATTACATCTAAATATATCAAAGTGCAAGATTCTTAGTTTTACACATAAGCGCGTTCCAATACTTTTTGATTATAAAATTTCTAACACCAGCATTGATAGATGTAATAAAATTTCCGATTTAGGTGTTCTATTTGATTCTGGTTTGTTTTTCACAGATCATGTTACTGATATTTGTTATAGAGCACATCAATCTTTAGGTTTGATACTAAGAAATTGTAAACAATTTAAGTCTACCAATGCACTTCTTTGCATGTACTATTCTATTGTACGTTCAAAATTAGAATACGGTTCGATTATTTGGTATCCTCATCATATCAACAACTCTGATGCGATAGAGAAGGTTCAGCGAAAATTCTGAAATACCTTTATTATAAAACATATAAAATTTACCCTGAACGTGGCTTTGACCACAACACTTTACTAAAAGAATTTGGTATTCCTTCCCTTGCCTCACGTCGATTTATCTGTACAATTATGTTCTTATTTAAGCTTTGCAATAATTCTATAGACTGCCCTCTTATTCTCAATCAACTATCCTTTAATGTTCCAAGGCTATCTTCGCGTTCACAATTATTTTTCAATTATCCTACCCCTAAATCTAATTCTCTCTTAAATTCGCCAATTTTACTAATGTCCTCTAACTTTAACTTAATTAATAATGAAATAGACATTCACAACACTTCACCTAATCAAATAATCTCCATCTGCACAAGTTAATCTTTTTATTTTCTTTCAAATATCTCATTATTTTCTGTTTATAAATATTATTGTTACATTCTGCATTATATGAAATTTTATCTTAGCATTTTATGTTACTAACTATGTATTGTAATTTTGTATATATTTTAATTGTTATTCATTATGTCAAATAATTGTATTTTTGAGTCCTCTTGGAGAAATCTGTGGGCTATATATTTAAATAAATAAATAAATAAATAAATAAATATCTGTATATAAATGATACACAGCCACACAAACTATTGTTGTGCTTGATCTCTTGTTTAAAGTAATAAATTTGAATATTTATTTATTCTTCAATATTCATAAAAATATGCAACTTTGTAATCCTTAATAGCCATCATGATCGAAAAACATGTAGACTTCCTCTAAACTTCCAAAAGTGTCTGAGATATAATTCTGAAAAAGATATGTCTTCGGCATGATAGAATAAAGCTGTACCTACTGCTTTAGTATTTTTTAATATCTTTAAAAATGCAGAGACTTATTATGTTAAGCAACGCCTAAAAAAATATTGTTTAGACAATTTCACTCATGTAATTGTGTTTCAAGAGCTTCATGTAGTTAAATTAATATACATTTATTGACTACTTGTTTTTTTAACTATTTCGCTCATTCTATGAGCAGCTGTAAAACTGTCTTGTTCATAAAAATAATTTACAATTTAATAACCTCAAAAATATATAGTAACCACAGATTTTTATTTGTTTTATTATTATACAATCAGAGCAATCATACTCACGCGACACGACGACTAATCACAATCGACCCGTATAGAAATGATATCATTGAGAGCGAATGAGACGAATCATTGACACTCGACTCGGCCGTAACGCTTTTCCGTTGCGTTTGCACAGATTTACACCTCTAGTCGCGTCTAAAGAAGTTTTACTTTAAAACAAAAACTTGAAAATGAAAATACGCATCGTCTCTCTCGGTTGTCCTGATGTTTTGCACCTTACTTGTGTAGATATACATCGTCTCGTTGTATCTTATTCAAACCGTGTCTCGGGATTTCGTATCCCAGTTCTGAATTACTCCTCCATCCTTTATGCACGCGATGCATGATGTAATAGTTATTCCAGTTATTTCTCACGGGATGCCTCAGTTAGGAGTTCCACTCGCGCACCTCGCTAGTGTTTCGGGCCGTTACTGAATATTTTAAAGCCACGGTGCCCGGTTGTAGTATAGTGGTAACATAGGGCAGACGAGGGTTGACTGGCATTGCTTTCTTAAATTGTATTATTTGGTAAATTTGATATCTTGGTTTATAACTCGTTTGATAATGTATGGTGTATAAGAGCAATCACAGCCACAAACTTGTGGTGCACCGCATCGTGTCTTAAGGCAAATTGCAGGAACTTCCCGTAACTATAATTAAATTATTTAAAAAAGCTTTAAAATTTTTTTGAAAACTTTTAAAAAATGAGATTTTTAACTTTTTAAGATTTTTGAAAAAATGACTTTTTTGAATTTTTTTTTTATATTTTAATTTTTTTTGAAGATTTTGAACTTTTTGTCAAAGCAAACTTGCTGCGTGGCTGTTCTAGAGAATAAATAACGGAATATCGTGTAAGCGCCGCGTCGCACTCTAACAAATAATCATTGGTGCGGAACTCATAGAAATGTAAACAAAATTTATACTTGTTATCAAAATGTCC
Organism: Ctenocephalides felis; assembly: GCF_003426905.1. Taxonomy (NCBI): domain Eukaryota; kingdom Metazoa; phylum Arthropoda; class Insecta; order Siphonaptera; family Pulicidae; genus Ctenocephalides; species Ctenocephalides felis. The sequence continues at coordinate 4,247,185 of NW_020539727.1, forward strand.
ATAAAATTTCGGATAATTTGATGTATAATAAAAAGTCTAGTCTAGTCTAATCAAGTAAAAAAAGCACATATGTGCTTTTTTTACTTGATTAGACTAGACTAGACTAGACTTGCCTTCCCAAATATTTAGTCATTTCTTTATTTTGTCAATACAAGTGAATTGTTTTAATCGGCACGTCTCCTTATCGAAAATTATCGAATGTTTTTTGAATCATTCAAATCGGTTGGACAAAAATTTGTATAAGCACAAACACAAACACAAACACACCCATACACACACACATACAAACATTTTTTCTAAGGTATGCCAGAGTATTCAGAAAACCTTGAAACGTAAAGATATATACAAATTATCATTTTTGATTTGTGTGCGATTACTATAACTTACCCTACGGAAAGTTTAGTATAAATTCCGCCACAAATTAATTTGCGTTTTTTTTTTATTTAAATAGATATCAGAATACAAAACCTTCTATAAGCTATAAGATGCTAGTTAAACATAAACGATTTGATTTAATATGGGATTGGGAGGCGTCTATTAATCACGTGATCATTTTTTAAAAAAATTGGATTTTTTCTTGGTTATGCGTGGTAATATTTAAAATTAACTCATTTACTCCACTTTACATCACGCGTGTATTTTAGAATCTAGAAAAAAACCTCAAATTTCTGTAAATTTTTAGATTTTTTTTTTTTTTAATTCGGGCAAAAAAGATTGCACATGATATCTTACTTGGCCTCTCCTACGTGATATACTGTGATTCTTTGCCAAATTCCTCATTCGCTTCTGAGCCCCACATAATTAATGAACGCCTTCTTGAAAAATAATTCCACAATGTAAGCACTATTTTTTATAGTAATTGTATGGATTTTTTTTGATCAGTCTCCTCCTGGTGGTCGAGTTGTCAGCAATTGATAAAACTACAAAGTTTCTGTGATACCCTAGTCAAAGTGGAATGGAAATCTATTTTTTATCTGTGATTATTTTCTGTAATGAAATAATCTTCAAATCTTTGTATATGATTCTATTTTTATAGTAATTATATGGGTTATTTTTTCTTCAATTCTCTCCTGGTGATCGAGTTGTTTGCCTTTAATAAAACTACAACGTTTCTGTGATACCTGAGTCAAAATGAGATGTGCATCTATTCATCATTCTAGCGAAAAAAATTCGATTCCATTTGATAAGGAAATGTGCTAATTGTAACATTTTTCTTGTATTGACAAAATGTATAAATGACTATTTTCTATAATAAAATCATTTTCAAATCGCTGTGTGTGATTGTTCAATAAATTCTAAAGCGATTTAGAAATCAATTTTAAGGTCTAAATTTTCAGATTGCAACAATATTTTTATTAATCTAAACTTCTAGAATTATCTCTTAAAGTGTGCGTTTTATAGAATTTGCAAGTATAGACCCTTGAATACAACAAACAGAAAATTTCAACATATAAAAGAGCATGTAGATATATCAAATTTGATCAAAAACAGAATGACTTGAACTAGGTTCAGGTGACATATTACCCTAAGCCAAGTTGTAAAAACTTCTAGATGTGATCAAAATTGACTTAATCGTTAAGAGTAGAGACTCAGGAGCCTCTAAAATTATGACAAAAGAAGTTTGAAAATCTGACACTTACCATTACTAACTATCCGAAGAAGAAGTTTATGTTTTCAAATTTAACTTATTGTAAATTTAACTAATTATAAATTATTATTGTAATCCCATGATATTGTAGGATGTTCTAGGAAGACCATAATTAAAATCTTTAGCGTCAAAAATACAACATTTCATCAAAATTATCAAAAACAAATTTTATAATAATTATTTTGCCAAAAGGTAATCAGCTCGTTTCTCACAAAATTAAACTTTTTAGTACATTTTTTGAATTTAAAAATAAAATCTGACCAAAACAACTCATTTATGTGTAGGTAATAAAATGCACGATAAATTTCAGTAACCTTGTTTCTTATGAATCTAAAAATGTCACAATTGTCAAAAAACCATTCGTGAGTTTCCAAAACATTTTCCGACAACTTGATCTCCAGCAGAGATGACAAGATTGCTGAACTGTGTTGACAGTAGGGTTTGTCGGTTTTCAAAAACCGTTTTTTTTTTTTTTTTTTTTAATTTTATTGGCCTCCGCTTTACAGCATTTTTAGCCACATACATTATTCACTTTATTCTTCATATTCTATACAATTCTTACATATATATTTCTTATACATTCATCATATATATACTATCTCTTCTTATATCCAATTTTCATCTATTCAATTTTCATTCTTCTTCTTGTTTCTCAATATGTTCTTCTCATCTTCTAAACTTCTTTTTTCCTATTTACTTATATTTTTTCTTGTATTCTACAAATTAACAATTATTTGGAACCGCCAGGAGTCGAACCAACGATCTCCGGCATGTGAGTCGGACATGCTACCTCTGAGCTACGTCCGCCACAAAAAAAAAAAAAAAAAAAAAAAAACGGTTTTAAAAACCGGTTTTTTGGCAAAAAGTATGGAATTCGAAAACCGGTTTTTTAGTGAAAAAAGTCGGTTTTCACTGTATAAATGAAAAATTTGTCATTTTTATATAGCCGTATATAGCCAAATATAAAAGATACATGAAAGCGTTTTGTTTCTTGAAATCTTTTCAATAGCATTTGATATCTTATCAGTCTGCAATGGTTCCCAGAAAGGTTTTGTATATAATAATTTAGATTTTTATACCAGTGTATATATTAATTTAAATCAGTGTGACTTCTTCTTGAAGAAGTTACTTCCTCTACTCAAACTTAAAAAAACAGTTTTAAACCACAGAAGGCACAAATTAAAGAACAAAAAACTTAGAATTATTATATTAGGCTTTAAAAACAATTAAGCATAATTTGGTCTCGAGTATTTTCTATTTCAGGAAATTTTGTGAGTAAACAAAGGACACGTAAATCATATTTTATTAAACAAAAAACAATTAGAATGTTTAAAATTATTTAATTAAAATTGCTCGGAACAGAAATAAAAGTTTAGCTTAATTGTTTTTAAAATTAAAATTTATATTAAAAAGTATGTATGAACATATATCTAATATATTTTTATTTTTTTTTTATTTAATGAATTTTTTTTATGTAAAAATGTATTATTTTTATTTATTCGAAAACTTTCCTTTCACTATCATAAAAATATTTTCATTCTTATATGTGAAAATGATGCATGAATGACGAATAATTATTTTCAAAGTTATTTAATCAAGATAAACTATTATTTTTTAGTTCTACTAATTAAAATTAAAATAATTTTGTTCACTATCTATAAAATTGAACAATAAATAAATTCAGTCAAATACTATACTAAATTACACTAAATTTGCGGATAAATTACAGAATATTCGAGCAAAAATTTATTTTCTATATAAAATTCGAAAACCGGTTAAAACCGGTTTTTTGGTAAAATTGAAATTCGAAAACCGGTTTTCTGAAATGTCGGTTTTTGTATAAACCCTAGTTGACAGTATTATGGGATTATGCCAAGTATAAAATACACACTGGAAGACTTTTTCGTACATTGAAAAAAGAGCATTATCACAAAAGTCATATCTTAGTGTAGATATATAATATACTTATAAGAACATATACAAGGAATTTTAAGAGCTTATTTCTGAATAAAACTTATAACTATTAGGTAGAATTTACCAAATATCAGCACGTTACTATTTACGAAAAAATTTTCTAGAAATGTGTAGTTCATTAAATGTTGATGGTTTCCTTTAATGAGACAATAGTAAAAATTATTGGAAAATTACAATTAAACCTATAAAAATTAAATAAATTATACATCTTAATATTAGAATAAAATAACTTTGTTACTAATAATTAACCTCTGCACGTTATTGTTTCCTTTTTTGCATTAAATTGTTGAGTGAAATCTGATTACACCCCAATTATGTTAATAAATCCAAAATATTTATTAAACAAAAATTAATTTTTATAATTAAACCACTTTTCATAGGTCTATAATATTTTAATGGGTTCGTTTTAATCATTAAAAGTAATCAAGCAAAGATTTTATGAAAATCCCAGAAAAGTAAACCTGAGTTTCTCTTTGTGAGTCCGAACAACTGTTCCTGGATACCCCGCTCTCCCGTTTTTGTCTCCGGTTGTGCAGGAGAGTTACAGGACTACGATGGTTTGATTAAAAATTAATTCACACATTGTCGAAATATCACTAAACCGACGCGAGTTTAGAATCTCTAAACGAAAACGTACATTTTCTGTTTATGAATATTTGCGAGGGTGTAAAATAAACATATTTTGAATTTTTTACTTAATAGACATGATGAAATTTACTCGAAATGAAAAACCGGATTTTGAAGTACATTTTTACCTACCAAAGAAAAGAATACGCTTTATTACCCTATACTTTGTTTATATTATATTTATACAAATTTTGATAAGTGATATTATAAAATACAATAATATGACTATAATAATGATACTGAATTGGCTTTTTAGTAACTCAATTTTTAACAAAAATTGATTATTAATACAAATACTATTACTGTTATTTGTATAGTATCTTTTATCTTCCAAAAAAAATCTCAGTTGTACTCTTCTGGGATTTTGATGAAAGTTTGCATGGCGATAGAGTTGCTAGTCAAACCAAACATCTTAAAATATTATAGCTCTAGGAGAAGCGGTTTAATTATAAAAATGTATTAAACTTTTGAAAAATTGACCACGCGCAATATGTACACTTACAAAGATTCATATTGGTGTCTCGCAGAAAAATATTCTTAAATTAAAGAATTATTTAATTAACAAATTAGGTATAACGAATGACTTTATTCCATATGTATATTATCAATATTATTATAATAATATTTATATTAAATTTTTTGAAAACAAACATTTTCAGTTATTATGCTATAGTTTCTGGAAAATATATTATGCATTTCTGTACATTTTTTAAGCAAAATTTTACATTATATGCACCCATTTATTACTTGTTTATCTTAATTTTTGTATTGTAATTTATTGGAAATATTGGGGAAATATTATATTATGGAATCGAATTATTCTGGAAAAAACAAGCTTCTCTTTCGGGAAGTAATTAGAATCGTATTGCGCATAATAATGTAGTTCAATACATGGTAACCACAAAAATGTCGGATCATCTACGTATAGTATTCTATAGTATGTTCAGATATCCAATTTATAATTCAGTATGTTTATTTAGTTTTTTTTTTCATGTATTGTAAACAAATTTTGTTTACATTCGGCGATGAAGAAACAGAATGGCCGATCTTTGACAAAAATTAATCAGCACGTTTTCCAAATGATATCTTTCGACCGATTTTTTAATTTTTAAACCCTATTTAGTATGTGTTTTAAGACCTTGTCTCTATCGTTAAATGCTTCACAAAAATCGCCGAAAACGAACATTTAATTGCGCAGAAACGGCTCGAAAATTGCAATTGATCATAATTATGTATGATATATAAAATATTTTGTATGTATACTTTGAAATATCAACGACAAATCTATGTTTAATATTTGAATCGAAGATAAAACAGTTTTTGAGATGGATTATAGGACTATTTAAATCTAAATATTTTCACGTAGTTTTTATTATCTCACTAATTCGTATTTCAAAAATTAAGGAATTAATGAAAAACGCGGTAATAATATATGGATATCTTGAAACTTCAAATGTGCCAGTCCAATTTAGATTACCAACTAGTTTCAGATTAGGTTGGTATTTGCAATGACTAACTAGCTGTAAGTGGAATTCTGTCTTAAGGCAATTAAGGCATCGTGCCTTAAGGCTAATTGCTGGAACTTCCCGTACCAAAAATTATTATTTTTTTTAAAAACGATTAACATTTTTGAAAAAAATTTACTTCGAAAAAAATAAGATTTTTGAGAAACTATAAATTGGACAAAAAATTACTTTTTTTTGAAAAAAATTTTTTAAAAAAAAAATTTTTTTTTTTAATTTTTTTTTTTGAAAAAAATTTTTTTTTTATTTTGACATATTGTGGAAGATCTGAACTTTCTTTTCAAAGCAATCAATCGTACTGCTTTAACTGCATAGGGACTAAATATAAAGCGCGTAAGCGCCGCGTCGCTGTCTAAAGCATAAGCATTGGTACGGAACTCATAGGAATGTTAACAAATTGTATACTTATTGTTAAAATCTCTATAAAATATCTGATAATTTTATGAGCATATGTCTAATGATCATTTTTGACCGCCAAATGGCTCATTTGTTTACTTTTTCCTCCATATCTCCGAATCCGCTAGACCTACCTTCATGAAAATTTTATCGATTCTTTATCTTGTCAATACAAGTGAAATGTTTTTTGAATTATTCAAATCGGACGCTCCGTTCTCTCAAAAACTGAGCTACCGTTTTCGGCACTTTTTGCCCCGTATCTTTGGAACGGCTAGACCTGCCTTCGCCAAAAACTAATCAGCACGTCTCCTTATCAATACGAATCGAATGTTTTTTGAATTATTCAAATCGGTTGACCCGTGTTCCCGAAATCGTCGACGAAAATTTGTATCCGCACATACATACACACACATACATACATACATACACACACACACACACACATACACACACGCACATACACACACACACACATACATCCATTTTTTCTAAGGTATGCCAAAATGTTCAGAAACCTCTGAAACGTAAAGATAAATAAAAATTTTCATTTTCGATTTTTTTGCGATTACTATAACTTGCCCTACGGGAAGTTAATAATATGCCTCAGAAACATTTATTAGTGGCATTTTTTGCAGTGGTTAAACCATTAATACAAAAAATTGTTCTACACAACAACTTTTGGCAGGTTAATATATATTATATATATATATATATATATATATATATATATCTGTGTGTATGTGTATGTTTGTGTAAATTATATACATAGACATCTATCCCGAATAGTGGTTAGTAAACCGACAATGTTTAACAACTGGCGCCAGCATTCTCTTGATGACAAACGCGTTTAAGGCAATGTCTCTTTATTGAGTGTCATGATGAACAGTGTAGTTAATACTATAACTATTTCATTAAACATTCTTACTACATACTAATCCTTCATCTCTATTAATCTAATTTGTGGTATAGAAACAATTGTTTTCTGTTTCATACTTTTATAAAATTTTAATATACAAAAATATTCCATATTTGAAACCTTGTCTTCTATTTTCAAAACATTCTAGGTGATAATTTTGATATTTCGTGTCTTCTGTTTCATTTATTACACTTGCTATGAAAAATTCTTATTGTTAGACAAAATGAGTTTACCGGTGTATGTTGTGTATATTTTCATAAAATTTTAAATCTTTCGATCAGCATAATAGGTGTTGAAGTAAAACCACTTTTAAAAAATTGATCGGTGAAGAGTATATGAGAACGTGAGGTTCGAAAAATAAGTTTTAATCAAAATATTGGTCAATGATTCTTATAATAATTCTTAATAATAATTATAGCAAATAATAATTGACACGAATTAATTGTAAAATAATATGAAAAGTCTAGTATAAAAAGTAACAATTTGTGAATGTACATTTATACATGGTACAATTTTAAAAAGTTTTTATATAATAATAATTCAAATTTTACATATTTAACTAATTATAGTGTAAAACTGAAAATGTTTTATTAAAATTGCAGAGTAATGTTTTTTGTTTCTCTATTTTTATTGTGTTAACTTGAACCTTTCCTACTATTAACTTCTCGTGTGGTAAGTTATTGTAATCGTCCGAAAATGGAAATTAAAAATTTTTGCATTTTTTCACGTTTTGAAGGATCCTGAACATTTTGGCATACCTTAGAAAAAAATGATGTGTGTGTGAATGTGTATGTATGTATTGATACGATTTTTTGTCCACGTTTTCTGACGCACGAAGCAACCGAGGGAGATGTGCTGATTAGTTTTTTTTAGAAGTCGGCCCAGCCGTTTCGGAGATACGGAGCAAGGAAATGAAAATCGCGTTTTTGAGAGAACGGAGCATCCCATTTGAATGAAACAGAAAACAATTAATTTATAATAATATGGGGAAGTTGTGATTAGATTTTGACAAAGGCAGGTCCAGCCATTTCGGAGATACAAACCAAAATTTGAGAAATAAGCGTCCATTTTGAATGATTCAGTAAACTTTCTGCTTGTGTTGACAAAACGATTGTTTTTAGGAAAAGAAAAAAATAATAATTTCATTTTTTTATTTCCGAAAAAAAATGTTTTTGAATATCGAAAATAATTCGATAACGTTCATTCAATTGAATAATTTATTTAATTTTTTATATATTGATTTTTTTATGTCTACTTGAACTCTTTCATTAACAGTTTAACTAATTAGCAATACAATAAAAAAACGACACTTTTACCTTACCTTACATTTAATAACAAAATAATATGAAGAAGGAATCAAAATATTTGAAAGCACTAAATATGGAAATTAGTTTTATAACTCATTATATATCAGGGAAAATAAATAAAAATGTAACGCACATTAATTGATTTCATTATCAGATAGTATTTGTACTGAAACTCTCATGCACGAATTCGATGGCATGATTATTATTGAACTGCATTGAATTTTTGTAATTTTATAAGTTAAATTATTTTATTGAACAAAAATCACATTTAAGTGTCAATAAACCGCTAACTTAAAGATAGGAAATACAATGGTTGTTTCTACCTGTGATTATAATTTTTATTAGAAAGTACCTTTTTCTAAAAGTGATCATATTTTGATTTATTTCTTCAACGCCCTGAGGGGCTATTGTTCCTTGCATTTATTTCACTTACAATCAGAAGATTTCAATCTATATTTTCAAGGAAAATCAGACCTTACTACTGCTTGATACTAAATTTGAACTTGGAACCTTTTGGTTACTTAGTCAAGGCTTTTACCATAGCGCGACCTACACCCTTGTGAAGAATAAATGTTCCAAAGTTCCTATGACGTCATAGTTGCATGTGCCACTATTAATGAATGCCTATTACCATTTATCCACAATAATATCGTTTATCAATTAAATTGTCATAAATCCGTGTGTTCATGCATAATCTAATCAGCATCATATATTATAACCAAAAATATAATTCGGTTTATAAATTGCGCGTATCGTGTCCGCTGTCCGCATACAATTGATTTATATTTGACATTTGTACGTAACCGACTAACGGACCCCACTGGGAGCATTGTGACGACCTATTAGGACGCATTTCTGTTGTTTGGGGATAGATACTCACACCATTTGGGGATAGATGACCGGGTTAGTGCTGGTTTGGGGTTTGGGTTGGGGTTGGGGTAAGGGTTTAGTTCCGGTTTATTGTGACTGCATAGCACGCATAAATGAGGAGGAGCTGGTGTGCGAATTAGATGAACTATTTTTGCAAGTTGGACCTAAGTTTGGGAGACAGGAGGAACAGTCTTCCTCTTTGTTAAAAAAATATATTCAGTACTTTTCGACGATATTTATACTTTCGCCAAAAAAAAATCTTGACGTTTTAAGTCCTTCGCAAATTAAAAAAAATATTTGTGTTCGTTGGTTTTTATGCATGTGTGCGTGTAAGCCGATTTTTCAACTTTTGTCGACGTGTTGCCAAAAGTGGTCGCACAGATTTAAAAATTTAAAAGCCATTCGATGTAACTCGAACTGGTAGCCATGGGGGGTGAACACAGAACAAATACGTTTTACTCTGTTTTTAACATCCCGTAGGGTAGTTATAGTAATGGTCCTAGTAAGTAATAGTAATGAAATTTATTGCATATCTTCACGTTTTGAAGGTTTCTGAACATTTTGGCATACCTCAGAAAAAATGGATGTGTGTGTGTGTGTTTTGTGTGATCGCATTTGTTCGTCAACGTTTTCGGGTGCACGGATCAACCGATTTGAAAAATTTAAAAAACATTCGATTCCTATTGATGGGAGATTTGGACAAAGGCAGGTCCAGCCGTTACGGAGATACGGAGCAAAGAGTGCAGAAAATACAAATAAAATTTTTGAGTAATCGAAGCATCCGATTTGAATGATCGAAAAAGCATTCAATTTGTAATAATGGGGAGATATCGTGATTAGTTATTGGCAAAGGCAGGTCCAGTCGTTTCGAAATACCAAACTAAATGTGTAAAAAATGACAGTTTTTGAGAGAAATAAGCATCCGATTTGAATGATTCAAAAAACTTTCTGCTAGTGTTGACGAAACAATAACTTTTGGGGAAAAAATCTTTTTGTTTCCAAAAAAAAATTTTTTTGAATATCGAAAATAAATCGAAGTTTAATTTTTTTCTAGTTAAAGTTCTAAAGTTCACTAATATACTTAAAATAAATAGTTTTAACTTTGCAATTTAGTTTATATAATACTTATAAATATTCAACAATATCCTTCATTTTAAACTCGATTAATTAAGTTTAGTTTATTTAGTTTTCTGTAAACATATATAAGTTATAGAATTTGAAAAAATAATCTATTTGAAAACATTCAATATTCTTTGAACATTTAGTTACGGTACGGGAAGTTCTAGCCTAGTTATTTATCTATCTGCATAAGCTCTCCTAACTAATAAAGTGGTTACTATGTAATCTAATATAGTGCTATTATATTTTTTTTTGCTTCTATACAACAATCATAACTTAACAATTCCATGAATTGATGTAATGACATTTCTTAACTTCTCTAGATGTCAACCTAATGGTTATCCTATCAATATTTTTATTCTATATATTAATTAAGGTTCTTGAAGTAAAATTTCTTTATGCGCGACTCTCTTAAAACGAGTTAATGCGATTGGTCCTTTCGCCACGTGTGTATAGTGTTGTACGGCAACCATGTGAATTAAGAAATGTCAATTGTCAGTAAACCCAACTATCATTTATGTCGTCGAAATCGAAACTTAATAAAAAACAGAAGCGTAATACAGAGTTGCTCGTGAATAATTATAATGAAAAACTAAATTAAAATAGTTTCTATATTATATCTTGGGAGTAATTTCAATCGAGAATATTTTTAAGGCATATTTGAGCTAATAATATCATATTTAGAGTATGATAATTGTCAACGCTCTATGTTTGTTTTTAGTATTGAAAATTGTGAACATGTATAACTATTTGCCGTGCGATTAGGCGTATTTCACATATAAACAAGCAAAAAATAATGTTATGATAACAAAATTTTAGATGGTGCAGTTATCGTAAGATTATTCCGTGCTTGTTCATAATTATAATACGCCTGATCGCACGGCCAATATATTGACATTTTTCATAATTTTCAATGCCAAGATCAAGCATAAGAGAGCGTTGCGTTGACAACGCTTTTTTATGTACTCTCTTACGGCAAAATTGCCCCATCAGTTCCTCCTTCAATAACCCAGGTTGTTGGGTTATAATTTAACCGTCGTAGCTATGGACTGTATGAAACACTGATTTGTTGGTATAATTTATGTATTTTTTGCAAGTTTTTATTACACTAATAATTTGTCACTAAGTTCTAATTGAAAAAGATATATTTATTGATTATTTTCAACATACGCGCACTTTAGTTTTAGAAGTGAAAAAAATAAGTATGAATCGCAAACAAATCCGCTATCTCCTTTATAGGGTAGCAACCATCCGGTGTAAAAGCTCAATGCCATGAAGATTGCCGCACTCATGGCTAATATAATAAAATGAAAATACGTCCGAATAATAATAATTGTTTTAAAATATTAGTATAGTGGTTGACATTAATAAATGTATATATTGCTAATGTTTCCATAATACCATTAAATTTTTTTTTTGAATTTTTATATGATGATTTTTATTAATCTCATACAAGCACACTCTTTTTATTTCCATAGACTCCCTGACTATAATCCTCCTGCATGTCTGCATGCTTTGCCAAATTCCCAAAGCTGTTGCCGTCATAACCGAGCGACCGACTGACTGACTCGACCTGGTCACTCAGCTGAAATTCAATTATTCAGCATAGGCAGCATAGGCACACACTACTAGTACGATAATAATTGAACAAATTCACTATACACGTCATGCTTTGTTTATAAATATCTTGAAAATATAATAGGAAAAGCCAGCTATATGCGAAATCCAATATTATTTGCAACTAGGCATTTTGCTTTGGCAAGTTCAATGATGTTTGAGACATGTGTGAATTTGAAATTTCAATGTTAGAACTTATTGCGAATGATACAGTTTTTCAGGCATACTAGTTGCGATGGACAAATAGTTTAAATAATTTAACATAAGCTTAGTGTAATTGTTTTGAGTACTGCTGCAATTTGCTAAAACTAAAACTTTGCTAGAACAAACTCGCTCTTATTGTTAGTACGTATGAGGTGTATGTCCTAAAGTCGCATCTTTTTTTTTTTTTTTTATTTATTTTTATTGGCTTCTAAATTACATCTAGCCACTTACAGTCTAATATAAATTATTACTACTCTAAATAATATAAAATGTATACTTATAAGGTTGTCTACACATAATTCTATAACTTAATTTTACACTCCGTTATAAAATTAATTAAAAACTTATATATTTCTGTATTAGATAATAATGTCACTAGATTAAATGGTTTCCTAACATTTTTGTTTCTATAGATCTCATTAATTAAATTTACACGTTGCTTGTAGTATATGATGCATTCAAGAATAAGGTGTTGCGAAGTCCCAACTGCTTCTCCACAGACACATATATTTGATGGTGCCAGCTTTAATCGATACATGTGGGCAGGAAAGTTACCATGATTAAACCTTAGCCTGGTTAATGCCACTAGAACATGTCTTCTTTCATCCTTATATAGCCGTTGCCATATTTTGTTGCTCACAGACGGCTTAATATTTTTATAGTAGTTACCTATGGTTGAGGATGTATTGTCCCATACATTTTGCCACAGCTGCATACAATTGTTTTTGGATGCATTTATATAGTCAATTAACGTGGCCTCATTAATGACCTCACCATTATCAGCTGCCTGTTTCGCTATTCTATCCGCGATTTCGTTTCCTGCGATGCCGGAATGCGCTCTAACCCATATAATTTTTACATCACCTCCTTTACACAGAATTTGCTGGATGTACTTCAAAATTTCATAGTAAATTACCTCTTGCAAAGTTGTGGATTTTGTTAAATTTCTTAGTTTGCTTATGCAACTTTGATTGTCTGTGTAAATGATTGTTTTCGCAAACTGATAATTTATTATTACCTCTAGTGCCTTCTTAATTGCAATCAATTCAGCCCCATACGCTGACACAAAGTTTTGTAATTTGAATCCGAATTCAGCATTATTCGTACTGCAATACACAGCACATCCAGTATTCTGATTGTTTTTGAACCATCCGTGTAGATAATTTTGTACTGTTCCAAATTCTGTGTATTTGCATTGAAAACATCAATCAATTTGTTTGAATTATCAAAAATTTCCATGTCATAATACAGATGTTTCTTGCAACTAGCTAGACTATTTTTTGCCCTTACTAAATTTATGAAACTCTTCACTAAATTGGGTGTTTTAATTTTAACCCAGTACTTACTTAATCTTGTGTCTACTGCTACCTCACTTACATTTTCGATGAAACGCGAATTTTCTATTGAAAGATTTTTTAATACAAATTTGTCGCACAAGAATTGTCTTCGTAGCTCTAACGGCATTTCACCACTTTCTACTAGTAATGCATTTGTTGGGGTAGATAACATAGCACCCATACATATTCTCAGGCACCTGTATTGTAATTTATCCAATTTCTTGCAACTCTTACTGTTATTCCATACTAAACAACCGTAGTCAAATATAGGCCTGATTAATGTTTTGTAAAGTTTCAGTGCCGTTATGGGATGGGAACCCCACCACGTACCATTAAGCATTCGTAAGATGTTTATATTTTTTTCTACTCTTTTTTCTATATGCTCTATATGAGATTTAAAACTTAATTTTTGGTCAAATATTACTCCGAGAAATTTATTAGTTTTTTGAACTTTAATTGTATGCTTATTGCTGCTGACTCTTGTCGGAAAATCCTTGTCCCTATGTCTGGTTATAATACCTATTGAGCTCTTTTCGCTCGACAACTCTAGGCCTTTTGATACCAGCCATTTGTCAAAGTTTTCAATGTTTCGAGACATAGTGTCAATTGCATCTTGCAGGCTGGTCTTTTCAATATATATTAAAACATCGTCAGCATATTGAAGAATTTTTGTTCCTTGTTCCCAAATATGTTCAATGTCCCGCACATATAATGCATATAGAATCGGGCTTAATATGCCCCCTTGGGGAAGACCTTTATACATTTTTCGTGGACCGATCATTTGATTGTTTATTTTGAAGTATACATCTCTTTCAAACACTGTGGATGTTATCGCTCTAATAAAATTCTTAGGTAATCCAATTTTGTCTAAGGAGTCATATAATATACCTGGGACTACATTATCGTAGGCTCCTTTGATGTCGCTGAAGAGACATACCATATAATTATTTCTATTCATTGATAACCATAAATCTGTTATGAAGATGGCCAAGTTGTCATTTACGCCCATACCTCTCCTAAATCCGAACTGGCTTTTAGGAAGTAGATCATTTTTCTCTACCCACCATTCCAGCCTTCTTTTAATTAATCGATCCTTAACTTTAGCTACACATGAAGCCAAAGATATAGGTCTATATGATCCTATTTCATTCGGATTTTTTTGCGGTTTTTTAATAAATGTCATTATATATTCGTTCCAATCTGGGATTAGCTCCGACTCCAACCAGAATTTATTGATTATATTGATAAAATTAACTTTTCCAAAAAAGGAAAGTTTTTTTATCATTGAGTAGTGAATTTGATCTCTACCAGGTGCTGTATCACTATTATTCCTGAGAATCGTATTGAGTTCCCATAGAGAAAACGGCTGTAATAAAATTTCACAGTTGCGCTGGATTGAATGATGACTCCTGTTATCAATATCATATTTAGCTCTGCTGGCGAATAGAATTCAATGATTTTTTCAGCGACCTTCGGTGGTATATTTTCGTGCGTGGTTGACTCCGCCGTATTTTTAAACCTTTTAATCATCCCAAATACTTCTTTGCTGGAAGTACTTGGATTTATGTTGGAGACATAAGAGACCCAACTGTCCTTCTTTTTCTTCTTAAAGATTTTTCTAACAGTCAAATTCAAGTTCTGGCATATAACAAAATTTATATATGTTGAACTTTTCCGATACGTTTTTTCAGCGTGCCTTCGGTCTTTTACCAACTGATCACATTCCTCATCCCACCAGACAGGTTTTATCCTTGCACCTTTAGAGATGTTTTGTTTCTTTGGAATACTTTTGTCAGCGGCATTGTTAATGATATTTATGAATCTAGCATAATCAGATTTGTCATTAATCGATTCAAATCCTAACATATCCTGTTCCATAGACACTTCATATTTGCGCCAATCAGCTTTTTTGCAATTCCATCCTGATACCGATCTGTATGGAACAACATAGTTCTTCAGTCTTAAAATTATTGCATAGTGGTCCGATCCAAGCGTGTCATCGGACACCTCCCAATCTATTCTATGAGCTAACTCCGGGGAGCAAACTGATATGTCAACCGCTGTTAGATTATTTTTGAATCTCAAGGTTGGATTACCATTATTTAAAATAACTAAGTTATTCATATCGATAGCATCTATCAGGTTAGTACCATACTTGTCGTTGAAGTTGCAACCCCAAGACATGTGATGCGAATTAAAATCCCCGCATATTATAACTGGTTTGGGTAGATGAGTTAATAATTCGTTCCACTGTTGAATATTGATGTAATATTTAGGAATCACATATATGGAAACTATATTTAAATTCGAATTATTTAATTGTACACTTATCCCACAAATTTGACATTTGTTTGGGTCAATGGTTCCTAGTTTGATTTGGATGGTATTATACGGTACGGAACGCTTAATAAATAAAGCCGCACCCCCTTTGCCATCATTTCTGTCTTGTCTTACCGTGCTATATCCCTTGAGTGTATAATGTTTATAATTGTGAAACCACGTTTCTGATATCGCTAGTACAGAAATATCCATTTCGGACACGGTATGTTCAATATAACTTTTGTTCGCAGTAAACGATCTCGCATTCCATTGTAAAATTGTGAAGTCCATAGTTATATATTAAATAAAAATATAAATAAATAAGTAAATAGATTCTTTTTTTCTATCACAATTATATTATTTTATCACTAGCTCCCATACTTTTAATGCTTATCAATTTACGTAATAATTCAGTCAACAGTTTGTCAAAATGTGGTTCGCTCGGATTGTATATATTTCTTAGCTGACTAATAAAAAGATTCAAAAACTCCTTTGGTTCTGAGTGCTCGCCTTTATTACCATAATGAACGTCATTATCGGACTCCGATTCAGATTTATTTTTCAATCTTTTCCTTTTATTAATTAAATTTTGATTCTGAGTCCCATTATGACTAGGTATTTGATCAAATTTATACATGGTACTTCCCTCTTTTTTCTTCTTATTAATTGCAGCTGGCATGTGAGATCTTCTGGGTTTCTTGAAAAAGGTTTTGCTGTCATTTTCATAGTGAATATCCTCTTCTTCTAAATCTGATAATGCTATAAATCTATTATTAACAGAAGGTAAATTCGAGTCTTTCTTTGCTTTATTTATAGCTGGAAATTCTTTTTCCTTACTTAATATGTTCATATTTGTTTTAGTTTTTCTAGCATATCTATCATTTTCTATAATCGATTTAGCTTCGTAAAATGAAAAATTTTGCAATGCCATTAATTCCTGAATATTACTATGTTTTTTGAAAACTGGGCAATCCTTACTATTCGCCATATGATTATTCCTACAGAGACAGCATATAAAATCCGAATTATTTGTGCACGAATTAGAATTGTGTGGACCTGCACATTTTGAGCACCTTTCCTCTCCACGGCATTGGGCGCGAATATGGCCGAAACGCCAGCATTTTAGGCATTGCATAACCTTTTTTACATACGGTCTAACTGGACATTTGACTGAGTGTATCGCTACCTTATCTGGAATTCTGGATCCTCTGAAAGTAATTATAACGCATTGCGATTTAAATCTGCGTGTATTAGTATTTTTTGGTGTAAAACATTTCACATCGATTATTGTACTATCCGATACGATTTCACTTTTAATATCGTCCTCTGTGAGTTCGATATCTACATCAAAAATAATTCCTTTTCTGATTAATAAATAGTTTGGTATATATGCTATTAAATTATTTCTATTGAAAAATTCCCCATCGAGCAACCTATTTGCCACATTACCGTTACTTAAAACCATTTTTACTTTATTATTTCCGAGCACTAATATGTCTAACAGATCCGATTTCAGATTTGGAAAAGACTTATGAATCATTTTTCCAATCGCCATCGGATGTAACCGACCGATGTTTTTATTTCTTGATTCGATATAGATATAGTACGGCCCTGTGTCGCAACTTTCATATCGCAGTTGTATATCGACCTTTCTCTGATTGGTAGATTCGTTACCCGCTGTTGTGTCCATCGAATCCGTAGCATCGTCCACATAATTTTCCCTTGTTTTGACCTCATTATTGTTATGACTGCAACTTGCGTTATTTTCAATTAATTTTGCTTCGTCATTATGTATTGTTATATCTCTTTGTTCATTACATTTAGTATTTATTTCCCCACTCGTTTCCATCGTATTTAGCTTTTCCATAGTCACCTCTTTACTTCTTCTAGTTATTCTACGATCACCAACGCCGTCATTCTTGACACGTTTTTGAACGCCACTTTTAATTACACGCATATTAGATTCCATTTTTAAATTCTTTCCAGATTTAATTCTAGATATTCCACTGCTTACTTTTTTACCCTTAGATTTAACATTATTCACTTTTTTGTTTTCACAATCACCTTCACTAATTAACACATTGTTTTCTTTTGACAATTCATAAAATTCTTCAATACTCTCATTATCAGAATAATTAGTTTTCATAGCCTCAGCTACTGTTACACCTATTTCGGCGCATGACGGTACACTGTTATCGGGCGGGCGACCCGATACCTGCCCGTCCTCGTACTCCATAAACAAACACTATTCCTCACTATTGAATTCGATGTTGCACCTTCCGTAGTCAACTACCGACTGATCAAAGTCGCATCTTATAATTATATTTTTTATGAAACAAACTATTTTAGTAAGCCCGTAATATTTTAAGATGTACATTAAAACCACAAACTTTATCATCGCTATGCAATGTTTTATTGAAATCGTCAAAAAACGATTGCTTGAAGAGGCTTTCGAACCCGTGACCTCTGAATCAAGTATCATCGCTCTTAACCCCTTACGTGCGGGCGATCCGAATTATATTCAAAGGAGTGAAAACATGCAATAAAAACACTTGCTTCTGCAAAAAGTCACGGATTCGTACTACAGTACGATCCAGTATAGGTGCTAATAATCCGCAATGGAAAAAGATTTTAGCGAAAGTTATTTTTGCTTAATTAATTAACCGTTGAAATTATTACTCTCCACAAGTTTTTACGGAAACAATAATTGCATTAGCAGTACTTGAATGACATATATAGAAAGGACAAGAGAAAAATATTGTAGAATACTGACATGGCACGCCTTGTTCTGACAAAAATGTTTAATAAATGCAGTAACAAAATTGTAATTTGTATATAATATACAATAGTGCACTACAAATACCACTCTACATCAGCGGTCGGTGAACTTTTTTAATCATTACCCCAAAATATTTTTGCTAAGTTGGTATAATAGTCCCCATTGCAAGGAGAGATTACTTCAACAAGGACCACTACGTAGTAGACCCAGCAAATTTCATTTAAAAATATACATTTTACCTCTAAAAATTATATTTTTATTTTATTAACTTCCCGTAGGGTAAGTTATTGTAATGGGCCGAAAATCGGAATTGAAAATTTTTACATTTCTCGACGATTTGAAGGTTTCTGAACGTTTTGGTATACCTCAGAAAAAATGGATGTGTGTGTGTGTGTGTGTATGTATGTGTGGATACAAATTTCCAGTCACGTTTTAGGGCGCACGGATCAACCGATTTGAATGGTTCAAAAAACATCCGATTCCTATTGATAGGGAAAAGAGCTGATTAGTTTTTGGCAAAGGCAGGTCCAGCCGTTTCGGAGATACGGAGCAAAGAGTGCAGAAAATAGAAATCGTATTTTTGAGAGAACGGAGTATCCGATTTGAATGATCTAAAAAACATTCAATTAGTAATGATTGGGAGAAGTGTTTATTAGTTTTTGGCAAAGGCAGGCCCAGCCATTTTGAAGATACGGAGCTAAATATGTAAAAAATGGCAGTTTTTGAGAGAACTAAGCGTCCGATTTAAATGATTCAAAGAACTTTCTGCTTGTCTCAACAAAATAATCGATTTTGGAAAAAAAATGTGTCCGATTTTTTTTTTTTTTTTTTTTTTTTATTTAATTTTATTTTTAATTCTGACTATAGTTCTAATATACTTTACAAATAATTTCAACTCTGCAATTCAGTTTATATAATATTTATAAATATTAGACAATGTTACAATATTTATAGTAATCTATTTGAAATCATTCAGTAATCCTCGAACATTTCGTTACGGTACGGGAAGTTCCAGCAATTTGCCTTAAGGCACGATGCCACCCACCCCACTAGTTTGTTAATGCTATACATTAAAAAAGTTCTATGATCTATAAATTTGTTCAATCTTACTAGTATGATCGGCAGTTTTTGCATAAGCATCGGTGGTTCAGTGGTAGAATGCTCGCCTGCCACGCGGGCGGCCCGGGTTCGATTCCCGGCCGATGCAAATTTATTTTACTTTCTGGTACATATACTAAATTATCCTCTATAATTTTTTTTGTCTGTATATTTGTTCCGAAAAATCTCAAAACGGCTGGATCGATTTTGAAGGGACTTTTACTGGCAGGTGGCTAATGTAATTGGGCGTAAATCAGACTACGTTTCTTTTAGAAAAGATATCTTATTTATTCTTGAGGCATATTATTTATTATTTATTTTCTTCTCGTAGAGCATAACAATTTATTGAATTATTGAAAAAAAAATCATAAGATAAATTATGAATAATGTTTACATATGATCTTTTGTTATTGATCATTGCAAATATGTCTACATATCAAAAACTATTCTTTAGAAATATGAACATAATTCTTTCTAAAATTAAAATATGTAATTATGTAATTATGGTAAGTTAATAATTAATAATCGCAAAAAATTCAAAATGAAACGTTTAATACATTTTGACATACCTTGGAAAATATACCTTGGACTCTAAATGTGTGTGTGTGTGTGCAAATTTTCGCCAGCAACTTCAGGAACACGTGTCAACCGATTTAAACAATCAAAAAACATTCGATTCCTATTGACGGGGAGGCATGCTGATTAGATTTTGGCAAAGACAGCCTGTTCAATAACACATTGCAAAAGGTGCAAAAAATAAAAATTAAATTTTTGAAATATCGGAGCGTTCACTTTGAATCATTCAAAAAACATTTTAATTGAATGGACAAAATACAGAACTAATTGAATTTTGGGAAGACAGGTCAACGGTTTCGGAGATACAAAGATAAATGCGAAAATGGCAATTTACGTTTTGAGAGAACAGAGAGCGATTTGAATTATTCAAGAAACATTTCACTTGTAATGACAGAATGAAGAATTGTTTAAATTTTTGCGAAGGCAGTTCTAACGAGATCCAGAAAAAAAATGTTCTTAAAAAATGCCAATTGGCGGTCAAAAATGATCATTAGACATATGCATATCTAATTATCGAATATTAAATAAAATTCATTTCTTAGAGTTCCGTGCTAAGGGTTATAATTTATAAATTTCACTTATATAGTTCTAACAAATGTTATCGTCATTTTCGGCAGTTTGAATGGGTTTCAAAATTTTCAAAAAGTTAAAAAAATTTAAACTAAAAATATTCTGATACTTTTTTACTGCTTTTCTCTTCTGACTTTAGGTAATAACTATAACTTAAGTACATGTGATTTCAATTTACTTTGAAATCGATAATTGTTTAAATGTTATAGATATAAAGTACAAGTTCTTTTATCCGAATAAAAAAGCGTGACTGAATATTGTATATAAATAAATTTTTCAAAAGCTAATACAGAAAACTTAAAATAATTGGCAATTTAAATTGAAATTCAAATACTTTAATTTTTTATTAAATTCTATGCGAACGATGTCGTAGGTACTACTAGTATTCAATAATAATAATGATTGCCTTCTTAAGTCTGAGTTATTTTAAACTTTAAACAAGTGTTTGTACTAATTTTTAAGTGAAATGAATACCACGCGTGCATAAATTAGATCTGAAATTTATATTTACCAATGAATGCAAAAATAAGAACAATCTGATGGATTATCTCGTTTCAGTTCAAAGTTTCAAAGATATAATCTACGTAGACAATTACATACTTACGAATACAAGATTTTCATGAGCACTTTAAGGAACCTAAAGAAATTTCATAGTTTCCGATTCAAAGTACTGAAACTGTAAAAGATACAATAATCTTATGCGCATTTATTTAACTCCGACGAACCCCAGACATCTGCTCCTGAGTATGCAAAATGCTTTTTACAAAAGGCTCCTAAAAGGATATCAAAATGTATCTGGCCTATACTAAAAGTTTCGTTTAAGAATCAATTTTTCCGGAAACACCCTTTATGAATTCGTAAGCAGCGGACCATGAGAATCGAAAGCTCTTTTCACGGCCACGAAAATCGATATGAGACGAAAATAACATAACGAGGATCGATTTAACGACTTGATGAGGCAATGACATTTCGTTTGCCTAAAACCACGTGTAACATTCTGACAAAAATAAGCCTTTGAGAAAAAATTCATTATTTAGGAAATAATTGGCCTACGAATGTCTTTTGTAGGTTTCTTTTGTTACAAGAACACTGAGACTCTTTTATTGCTATATCGAACTTCTGCAATGGCTTAATGGCTTATTAAAGGATATTCATTCAATAAAAAATCCATTAAAATCCATTATAAGAAAGTGCGCGTAGTGTTCACATGCGATTAAAGTAAAACTTTTTTGCTATTGTACGGGATGGTATTTAAGTTCAAAATAAATACATCATATAACAATTTTGAATGATGTTTCTTAGTAATATGGTAACAATCGTGATGCACACATTTATTAATGTTAACCATTATACATTTTTTAATAATAATAAATTATAAAATGTATATTTATAATAGCATTAAAAATATTCATAATATTTGAAAACAATAATGGAATTAAAATCATACTTCAAACATGACGTGATCGGTTTGTCATTGTAATTAGCGTTTAGGACTTGAACCTTCATTAGAGAAATGATGTAATTGCTGATTAATAAATTCTATAATATTTGTTCAGACAGTGGATTATGTTAAACAACGCCTAAACAAATATTGTTTTCGCAGCTTCACTCATCATGTAATTGTGTTTGAAGAACTTCATGTAATTAAAATTAGCATACATTCATTGACTGCTTGTCTTTATTTCACTTTTTCGCTGGCGATATAATCTCATTATTTAAGCATATGTAATATCTGTCTTGCCTACAAAAATATTATTCATTTTAATAACTTCAATGATTTATAGAAACGGCACGGCACAAATATTTCATTCGTTTTATTATATTCACTATAATTATTTACGGGGGACGGCGTGAAATATTCTTCTGATTAAGGCATTATTTATTAAATCAAAATTTGTACTACGATGTAACCTTAAAATCTAATTACATTCCGAACACCTTTAAGCTAACGTACGCTGTACGCATATAATCAAACGTAACACGACCTTCCGTTGCATTTTCATAGATTTGCTCCCTAGTCGCGCCTAAAGAAGTTTTACTCCAATAATTTACTTAGTTTTTTGCATTTTGGTATTAATTTGTAAGAAAACAGTGCAAAATATTGCCAATATTCAGTAATTTACTTACATTTTGAAATTCAACTCTATATTTTAAAATTGTATGAAATTATTACCACTTGCATATATTTTTCTGATATATTAATACTAACAATTTATAAATTGTTTTTGTTTTTTTTTAATTTAATTGATTGATTGGACATAATAAATTTTGTCATTATAAGCTATAAGTAACACTGAAAAAACTTTTTGTTTTGATTTATAACTGTTATTTGAAGCGACGTTTTTTGTAATTACAAAATAATCAAAAACTCATTACAAATGTAAATCTTGGTTAATCTGATCGTCTGCACAGACATTTTAATATAAAAAGAAACATGTATGTACTGAAATGTATGGGTATTAAATTATTTTGACCTTCAATATAGTAGACAAATTAAGAATTGCCACTTTCAGATATTTATTTCTTTTACTTAAAATTTTTCAATAATGAAATTATCAAGTATTTTACCATTTTGCAATTTTGATTAAATGCGCCAATTTTTGGCGAAACTTGCCAAGACATTTTAGTAATTTTTTTTGAAAGGAGATTTCTTAAAACTGACTGATAATTAAAATTTTTAAATTAATAAATCAACAAAGAGTCTTGGTTCTTAAAAGATTTAGGCAATTGTATTATTATTAACTTCCCGAAGGAGAGGTTTATTTTCATAAAAAGATCTGATTTGCTAATTTTATGTTTTCTCGACGTTTCAAGCCATTCTGAATCTATTGGCTAGACCCATTTCGACATCCATTTTAGGAGCCTTTTGTAAAAAGCTGTATACTCAGGAGCAGATGTCTAGGGTTTGTAGGAGTTAAATAAATGCGCATAAGATTATTGTATCTCTTACAGTTTCAGTACTTTGAATCGGAAACATTGATTTTTATTCAGTTCCTTCAGTGACAAACGGTCCAGTCGTTTTGGAAATTTATTGGAATAAATAGACAGACAGAAAAAAAATTGTACCTGTACTTGTTAATTTGGAATGTGTACGAAAAAAATAAAATAAATTTGCATCGGCCGGCAATCGAACCCGGGCCGCCCGCGTGGCAGGCGAGCATTCTACCACTGAACCACCGATGCTTATATTGTTGAGAATTGTGTTCTTTATAGTCATAAGTAAATCAAATGAAAATTGTGTTAAATAATAGTCATAAGTAAATTTATGTGAACGATGTATAATCCCAAGTAACGGCAAATGTCGCGAATATCTTGTACATCTCCAAGACAACCCTTAATAAAAGTTTATGATAGCTCATGTACCCTCGGCAAGCTATCATAAAACTAGAAATATTGGGAATATTTTAAAATATAAAAATATAAAGTTAGTTAGTATTGAACTGTTGAAGAAGTAACAACTAAAATATTATAATAAAGCGCAAAATAAATTTTAGTATCTAAATGAATTCTTTGATTTCACACACTTCCAGAAGAGCTACAAATGTTCCAATTCTCATCGTTAAGTATTCCAAATAAAACTCTAATCTACTCAAGAAGTTATTAGAAATTGGTTACAATTAATCATTAATTAGTAAATTTTTACTAACGTCTCTTCAATATGTAAATAGCTACTCATACCTGTAAGATTAAAATCGTTTGTGAATATGTTTGTGTGTGTGTGTGCGTGCATGCAAACTGATTTTTTATCGTATATCGACTTTTTCTCAAAAACGGCTGGACCTGGAATTTGAAAGCCATTCGATGCATCTTGATGAGGATTATTGTTTGTCAGTTTTGTACGACAATCCGCCGAGCCGTTTCTTTGTTATTTGGAAAAAAGTGTTCAACTTTTCGTACATATTTAGCTCATACTACCGAATCGATTCAAAAAAATCAGAAACTGTTCGAAAGATATTATTTGGGAATGATACTTATTAATTTTAGGTGAAAATCTACCGAGCCGTTTTCTTGTAGTTAACTGTTGAAAAAAAAGCCAATTATTATGGAACTTTTTTGCGATATATATCATGGTCTTATAGAACTCACTGAAGTATTACGGCTTTACGACAACTAGTTTAATTTTAAAAATTAATCAAAGTTTGAAAAAATGAGTAGTTTTCTTTACGATTTTCAATATTAAAATTGGACGATTTACTTGGTATAACGATAGAGTACTTGGTCTTAATAAACATAAAGCATTAAAGTCCTGCGAAAACTGGTTCAATCATAAAGAATATAGATTTTAAAAAATTTTTTTTAGAAAATACTCCGTATACCTGGTAAAAAATTTATATTCTTAGAATGAAGTTTTTCAGTTTTGTTAATTAAATGGGTGGTGCGAATCAACCCTAATTGTTCAAAAACTTTTCGAACTAAACGTCAAATTAAAACCGTCTCAGTATTGCATATATTAGGCATCGTATATCACTGAAATGGCGCTTTGAGCTTTATTCAAATTTCCATATCTCAGAAAGCACGCGATATTTTAATAAGCTTCAATGAGCAGATAACATTGTGTTGGGGGTTGTTATGTTTTGCTGTGATACATATACCCCCCGTTTCCTATGCCACATTTCTGTAACTTAATATGGGGCTCGTTTTCTTTTGGAGAGTAGGCTAGGTGTTTTTTGAACGATTTATTCGTGAGCAAGTAAAGTTATGCATAATTATGGAGATTTTTATTAAGCTATCTCAATTAACATATTGTTCAGGTTCAGTTTCATATCGTGCAAATGTCTTGTTTTTAGTTTGTCCCCTAAATTTATCATTATACTCGTCAAAAATGGATCTTTCTATGACTTAGTGGTGAGAGCGGTGATAACCAAATAGGTTGGTTTTTCAGTTTGTACAGCCTGATATCAAGCAGTAATGATATACTTTTTCAAGTGCAAATTGCCTTTCAGGGCATTGTTGCAATATCAAAATTTTAATGTCCTGCCTTTGTGATTCATTTATGGTCTTTACCTAAGCAGTATAAGAAATTCTGAAAAAATAATATAGTATCTGTGGTAAAAAAACAATACCACACATGATTTTACCACACAACATAATTGCCTCAATAATTTAGTCTATAATTTTTATAATCTCGTACAATATATTACTTGCTTTTTGGCAATTATAGTTTCTAAAGTACATTTTTCTTACTAATAATTAAAAAAAAACATTATTGTTTATGTTTAAATCTTAGGTGAATTATTTTGTAAAATCTAGTTAATATGTGCACTAATCAATCTAACAATAAGATCAACTTGCTAAATATTCCACAGCTAATGCCAAACAAATGAATATTTGACCCATGATACAAAATTCTAAATTATTTTTTTTAATCAGTAGAAATATTTTTTGTGTTGCTAAATAATTTAGTAAAGTAAACCAAAATGCGACATGCGTAATTTCAGCTTAATTCAAATTTCAAGTGAATTGACATTTTTAGCAAATGAGAGTTCAAATGTTTTCAATGTCAATCAATAATAAGTGGCTTTTAGTAATTTTTGTCATTTCTTTCTACACTATTACTATAGTTTTATCGTTCAATAAATTTAAAAAAAATTCTTTGACAAATTCTAAAAAGAATTATCAAAATCCGAATAACCGTTTTGGAGAAGTATTAATTATACACCCGTACAAAAGAATTTTATATATAAGATAAGTTTGGATTTATTTTGCTCAATAATTCATTTAGAACGAATATCAATAAAATAATTACTTATTTAAACATAAAATTAATGGACCTTGTTATATTGTGTAATAAATATTTTTATTAGACTATAAAGTAGTTGTACGCCTTCTGCAGGTTGGTGTTCTATCATTACATTTTTTCAACTTTATCTTTATTTATTATGTTAATAATTATTAATAACTTTTGAATTATCTTATAATATTATTATCCACTCTACAATTGATTTATTTCATGCATTTTCTTGAGTACATGACTTTAATCCATACAAATCCACATTTTTGATATAGCATTTCCTTGGAAAATCTCGACTCAGCCTACTCAACAGTGCTCTCTATATTGCGAAGAACGCGTAATCCTTGCCATAATCTCTCTCGTGCAATATCTGA
Source organism: Ctenocephalides felis (assembly GCF_003426905.1). NCBI lineage: Eukaryota > Metazoa > Arthropoda > Insecta > Siphonaptera > Pulicidae > Ctenocephalides > Ctenocephalides felis. The sequence goes on from NW_020539727.1 coordinate 4,274,170, forward strand.
TTTTTGTTGAAATGCTTTCCACGAACTAGAAGTTGCTCTGTAATATATATTGCACTGAAATTCGTAGAATCGATTTTTCTTCATAAGATATTTTATAAAGAAAAATTATTTTTGCAGCTGCTCATTAATAATATTAATAAGCTTTATACAATGAACTTCTAATCGTATGAAAGCTAGGAGCTAGTTGCAACAGTTGTATTCTAAATAAATTCATCTTGAAATGCACTGATTATATTTTTACGAAATAAAGATGGCTAGTTGCTATATATATTTTTTGACTAAATTAGGTAAAGATAATTCCACAACTGTTGTTCATTTTATCACAATAAATCATTTTCTATGAACAGTGCGGAGTTAAAACTTAGCCTGTGGTTGGGCTAGTTATAACGTCTACCAAATCATGTAGTAACGACAAAAAAAACGGCAATAATACCTCTGATAATTCATTCTTAACATATTTTTTAAAACATTAACTCGTCTTTAAGTAATTCTTTTCTAATTAAGTAATACGGATAAAATAAATAATGTCTCTTATGATATACATTTTATTATACATCAACATAATCTGCAATTTACATAAATCAAAACATAAATAAAAGATATAGTGTCTCTTGTAACACATTTTACATGTGCCGACATCATACACACTCTTTATTACATCCAATTTTCTTCATTTGTACATGTATATAATTTTTGTATGGGACAACTAGCCCCAAGGTTTTGTTTCAACTAACCTCAGGTGTGATTTTTTCACATTCATTAAAATAACAATTCATACAATATAGCTATCACAAAGATGATTACACATTATCAATGATTGATAAATTGGAAACGAAATACGATATATAAAATTTAAAATTAGTCGACAATAAAGTTATAATCAAATATTTTCTAATGAATATATTTTATATTACCCATCAAAAATGACGCACCCAAAATTTAAAAGCCATTCGATGTTTATCAGTTACTTTGGATGAATGCACGGGATATTAGAATTTATTTTAGAAGTATGGATTCTTCAGCAAAGTATCTTATTTTGATCTCTAGAATCCGAAAATCAGATGTGCATGTGACCATTAAATCGACCTGCATTAAGCCAGCCACAGATGGTACAGTATGATTGCGGTTTTCAAAAAGCAATATTTGTTCCGGATTTACATCATTTGTCAAAGGTCCGGATAGTTCAAATTATTAAGCAAATTATCAAAATAAAAATTATGAAAACAAACAAGCAAATGCAATTTTTTTCCATATCAGTTATGAAGAAAATTAAAAAGAATTTTATACAAGGCCATAAGCAAAAAAAATCTATAGATCAAAACCTATAATATATGATATAATATCATAAATAAAATGGTATCGCATATAATTATATGTGTGTATTAAGTCTTTCTTACGATTAAATCAGATTGTTAGGTTATAATATAACTTATATAGCTGTGGACTGTATGAAACACTGAGTCGTTGGTATAATTTATGTATTTGCTGCAAGTTCTTATAACCAGTGCTGGATTTACAGTAGGGGCAGTCGGGGCTACTGCCCAGGGCGGCAGATTTTCAGGGGCGGCAAAATTTGGATAGTGAGAAAAAAATGCTATACAATGTAATTAACTATTTTTTTAATAACATTTTTTTTTATTTGGCCTCGCTTACTCTGAGCATTTAGCCACCTACAACATTTTTATTTATTTGCATTCTAATTTTTATATTAATTTCAATCTATTTATGTACCCTATTCTATATTCTTCTTAATTTTTCTTCTTATTTTCTTCAATTCTTCATTCTTCTTTCAAGCTCCAATACTTCTCTTCTTACTCCTAATTCAATTCAACTATTCGAATTCTGTTATTCCTAATTTTCTCCTATTTAACAAATATGTACAATTTTTATTTGATTTCAAATTAACTACACATATTTTTTATGATAAATTCTAAGTCATTGATCGTGTGTATCGAACACGCTACCAATGAGCTATGCTCGCCGCATTTTTTATTTCAAGAACTATAATTAACAAAACATAATACGATTGCAATGCGAAATTTGGGTCCAAATAACCGATTATTAAAATTTATTATTTTGCTTGTCTCCCTCTCCGAACGTAAATTATCAAATAATAGTTAATAATTTGGCAATTTGGCAATTTGGCTAAAATAAAGTGTCGTATATGAGCTGAGAGTTTAAGAAAAATATGTTCTTCAGATCTCGAGCCCTCTTAAGACGACAAATTTGTGCACTTACAAGCTTTTTGACCGCGCCAAAAAAAAAAAATTAATAGTGACTAGTGGCGTTGTTCCTTAAGGCAAATTACTGGAACTTCTCGTACTGAAAATTACATTTTATAAAGAGCTTTAAAATTTTTGGAAAAATGAAAAAAATGAAAATTATGAACTTTTTTCAAAGCAATCGCACTGCGTAGCTGTTTCAGAGAGGAAATATCAAACCTCAATTACAATTTTTCGAAACGGCTGGACATGCCTGTGCCAGAAACTAATCAGTTTTTTAATCGAAGATTTAAGTTTCTGAGATTGTTACAAACTTCTTAATTATTTTGGTAACCTGTATTAGGCTAAAATGCCAAAAACGGTGATTCAGTTTTAGAGAAACGGAGCATCCAATATCAGAAAATGAAGAACTGTTTAAATTTGTGGGAAGCAGGTCTATGGGTTTCGGAGATCCAATAAAAAAAAATTGAAAAAGAAACATTTGGCGGTCAAAAGTGATCATTAGACATATGCACATCAAATTATCAGATATTTTATAGATATTTTAATAATAAAGTATGAATTTTGTTTACATTTCTATGGGTTCTGTTAGACTGCGACGCGACGCCTACGTGCATCTATATTTTGTCTCTACGCTGCTGAAGCAGCGCAATTGCTTTAATATAAGTTCAAAATTTCAAAATATAAAAAAAACTCAAAATTTTCAAAAAAAAAAAAATTTTTTTATTTTTTATTTTTGGTACGGGAACAATATATAAAGACAATTTAAGTAAAATTTCATGGATGGGGCGGCATATTTGTCATTGCCCCAGGGCGCCAAATTTCTAAATCCGGCCCTGCTTATAACACTAATAATTTGTCACTAAGTTCTAATTGAAGAAGATGTATTTATTAACCGAACCAAATCCGCTAACCCTTCTATAGGGGTAACAACAAACCGGGTGTAAAAGCTCAATGCCATGAAGATTGCCGCCTTCGAGGCTGATATAATGAAATGAAAATACGTCCGAACAATAATCGAATGATAAAACGTTCTTATTAAAAATCCGCAATTGTGAATAAAAGAAATGGATGCTCAGGTGTAAAACAAACTATTTATTTATTGCTTTCTCAAACAAGCATTTTTTATTTTAAAGACCTCTCCCTCCGTCCCAGATTAGCATAACGAAAACTGCAGTCCCGGTGATGACTTGAAAAAATATGATTAAGTGATTAATTATAGTTTTTATATAAAATGTTAACTAACCAGATTAATAACTGATACATATGTATAATATGTATAATATTTTATATCTAGATGTTTATCAATGCTCATATGCTAATTTCTCATTGCAGACTATGCGTCTCGCGGCGTGGCCAAGTTCGGCGATCGATGCCAGTCGACGCTCGAGTGCGGCTTCCCTGGCAGCGAGTGCGACCCCAACAAACGCAGCTGCCAGTGCGTGCCCTCGCTGCCGGTCACCAACCACATCGACAAGTGCGGCAGAGGTGAGACACATATAGTCCGAATTCTATACATTTTATTTGTAGTAGGAGCAACAACTGTCCCAATGTCAGATAGAAATGCGCCAACTGTACAAAGTAGAGGAGACTGGGTACGGTTGTGCCACTTTTTTGATCAGCAATAATTTTATTAATTTATTAGTTATCTGGGAGAATAATAAATTTAATGATAAATTGAGTATTTGTCTACAAACTTACTGAAATATTATCCTTCAAAATGCTGTATTAGTCATAAAATCAAAACAGACAAAATAGCCAAATGAAAATTCAACAGCTGTATACTGATGTACAGACTTATGACCCAGATTGTTTATAATAGTTAGTAACTTGTGAATTCATTGAAATTACGCACACGATGCACAAAACTAGTAGTTAAAAATTAATGAATATGGTAGTAGGCTTCAACAATTGTCAGCCATCATGTGGATGTCCTACCTTCCTCGATATCGCTTGTCCAAAGTCCTGTTGTCTTGGTGAATATTCTTGCCCTGGTCTTACCTACCTTTTACAATATTTACCAAATTCAAATCAATTACATCAAATATATCGGTTTTTAACTCTGTCTGCCCTTTCTTTTAACGCTGGCCCTTACATTTATTACATAGTAGGCAGAAAATGTTGATGTTCTAGGTTGTTCATCATTAGCTTGGATAGGGGTCGTGTAGCTGATTGTAAGTAGACCTCAATATCATTGGTGTTGTTGTTTTTTGACATCGAATTAAAATTTTAGAATGAATCGTGGACGCTTAGACCTTTTCTTATAATTGTAAAAATATTGGCTCGGCCGTTCGTAGCACAAAAATTATGAAGTTTAGTTTTTCTCGAGTTACATCCAAAGGCCTTTAATTTATCGAAATCATTCCAGATGTATTTGAGAAAAAGTCGATGATAGGTTCAAAATTGACTCACACAAAGTATTTTCTAATGTAAGTAAATTCATGATTAAGGACCAATTGCATGATTCGATTTTGATCTGTTGTTTTATTTTAATAATTTTTGTTCTGTATCTCATTAAACAATAATTTTGTACATCTAAAAGAAAATTTGCCATTAATACTTTTGGTAATGGCAGTTCATTTTCAAGATTAAAATTAATAATAAATATGTTATAGTTGCTTACAAATTGTAATTGTGCTTATGTTTTTATGCATCATTTTAATTTCAATCAATACTTATCACATAAGCAAGAGATTTATCTCAAATTTACAATACAATACAATTCTTTTATAATTAATTTTTTGAAAAAAATACATATCATAATATATCAATATTAATAATATTAAAATATGAAATCTAACACAAAAACAAATTTACAAATGTGTAACCAAATATGGAATAGGTACCCATAAATGGAATATAAGCATAAATCAACACAATAACAACATAACAATAACAAAAATGGACATTAATATCTTGGTCCATCAACTCAGAGTTTTCTTGTTCACTATCATCATTATTTTTCTTTATTTGTTTGTTTCTCTTCGCAGTTTTCATCTTATCCTTTGTCTTGACTAATTCACTTTCTTTTTTTTGTTTCTTCATTTTTGTAGTGAGAAGATGCTATGTTATGACTGCTTTTCTTTCTCTGCTAGATACTTTTCTTCGTATCTCTGGTATATATATTGCATATTTGGATATTTGTATAGTCCATATTTGGATTTTTATACTAGTTCAAACTTTTCTAAATATTTTTTCAAGTAACAATAGTTACTTAGTTTTTAGTTAGTTAGTTAGTTAGTTTTCAAAGTAACAAATAGTTAAGTAAACATAATACTGATATACTAAATAGTAAAACACTTATGTACATCAATATAACAGTGTAATTGGTAATACTAATTTATTTCTTACTCTTAAAACTTTCTTCACAACAACAAACAGAACATCCCAGCTACACGTGAA
>NW_020539727.1:4280793-4336999 GCF_003426905.1 Ctenocephalides felis
AACAGATAAAATATTGAATTGTACTAAGACTAATTAATAATAAATTAATCCAATATTCTCAACCAATAACCAATATTCTCAATTCAAAATTATTAGCAAACCTTTAAAAATTTTCTAAATATTTACTAATCTATTTCTTTCCTTTCAATTAACAATCAATTATAAATAATATACTTATCAATATAAATTCCAATTAGAAATCTAAAACAATAAATCGTGTAACTATTCATATTTAAAATCATCTGGTTCTCTTAAAAATGAGCAGAAAAATTAGATTTGAAAAAACATACAATGAATGCCACTACAGTCACCAATGCATACAAGTGTATTTGTTAATATTTAATTATATATTATTAATTTAATAAAACAAAAAATTAATGCAATTTTGATAACTTACCCTACGAGAAATTAAATAAATCACTATATTCTACTCACCAAGTGACATGAAAGTAAGTCTTGCACATCCCAGCATCACATCCGATGCAAACACCAGTTCGTGCAAATCTATCATCCTCACAAAGACAACAAACTTTTGCTCCCCATTTATTATAAGGCATTTCAAAAAGAGTTACTGAAGATAAATGATCCACTTCGCCAAAAGCAACACCTGGTACGTATAGTGCACATACCAAATGCACCCATTTTCCCACATCAGTCTCCTTGAAAATCCCTCCTGAAAAATAATAAATTAAATTTGCAAATGAAATAATAAATGAACATCCATTTCAAAGCAAAGTTGTAAAGAAGCTTACAAAAGCTCATGTTTAAACTTGATAAATATGAAACATTATTTAATTTTGACTAATTGAAAAAATTAGAACAAAATCTGATTACATTTTTGTGCAATTAGTTATTGACCTGCAATTTGTTTGAATCGAGTTCAAGGAAAAATAGTTTCTTGGAAGGAAGGATTAATACTTTAGAATTAATCCTGTTAGAAAGGTATATAGAATATATTTGAATGATTTAGAGTTGAGCCTTATGTGTTAACAATAGCACTGCAGCAATTACATTATTATAATAGAGCAATTGTAAACAAAAGTCAACTATCATTTCTTACCTTCATTAGGGCACAATTCGCAGTGTGGATTCATGACACCAGCCTTGCACGCCTCACAAAACCATGGCTCTGTCGAACAAGATGAAACCGTACTAGAAACACTAGCAGAATCTGAGACACCATAGCAGCCTTCATGAACAGTCGTACCACATCCATCGCATTCCACAATTTCATTTGTATCATCACTCCTGTCTCCCAGACAACCCGCACAAATTGGAGGAGTTTTAATCTTTTTATCAAACTGTAAAATATAAGAAATATTAAATAAATAAGATATACATAAACTAAATCTAAATACTAAGAATGAAATAATGTCAATAGGAAATTTATTATATATATTAGCTAAATAAAAAAACTGTATGAATATTTCATAGTGTCATAATATCAGTATATATGATATATTGATAAAGATTTTATTATCAAATGATGAAGTTCTGAGAAGAGTCAGCAAAGAAAGAACTCTACTGAGCACAATTATTAAAGAAAAAAGGATACTGGATAGGATCCATTCTGCAAAAAAAGTCCCTTTTAAAAAACACACACATTTTACACATTATTTATGTGTGCCTGGTGCATATTTATCAAAAATGTTGAAAAAGTATGAACAAAGAAGCAATTTAAAACAAGCATAAAATCATATAAAATCTTTAGGTAGTCTTTATATAAATATAAATCATATCTCCAATTTGATTCAGTGTCTCTTTTCACAACTTGCCTGGCATTTTCCATCTTGATTTATTTTATTTTTGCTTCCTGTATAATATCATTAATTGATTTGCCTTGATCATTTGCCTGAGAATTTTTTGCTTTTTCATCCTCAGAGTCAGAACTGTCATCAGAATCACCAGATTCATCATCTAAAATAAATGAAGAGACGATTAGTATATATACATATATATTAATAAAATTCCAAACAATGTTCAAAAAAAAAATACTGTAGCAATTTTAAAATCTCTCAAACATTCTTACTCATAATAAATTCTACTTTATATTCCAATCAGAATATGTTTTATAAATTATCATTAACAAATGCTACTGGTATTTAAAAATGTCCATTTATCTAGACATCACAATAAAATTTATTATACATATTAATTCAATAATAATACAATGTACTTCGTAATCAGTAACAACTTATATAAACTAAAACATATGTAATACATAAAAGATATTTAGTCTAATATATAATAGATTATTTAGTATATTAATAGTTATAACATATCTAATAGATATTTATTCTGCAAACAAATATGAATTAAAAAATAAATATAATTGTTTGTGAAGAAGTGTAGAAAGTAGTAATTTGGTTATATCTTGTCTAAAATATAAATATCAAGATTTCTCAAACAAGAGTTATTATTTTAGCAATTAGAAACTAAAATTTATCAGTTTCAGCAACAAGTGCATAACATCTCCTTGAATTGATAAATTACAAAAATAAATGCACTGTACAAGTTACGATGCAATGTGTTTTTTTTTTGAATTGTTACTTTTAAGTGTAATTATTTTTACAAAATATACATCATTGCTCAAAGCATCGCAACATAGTATACAGGCAATAAAAAATTTAAAACAATTAAAATAAAATCGTTTTTAAAAATGTCTAACACATAGTACACACATTATACAGTATAATAACTTTTGTTTGAGAAATATTGAAATTATATTCTAGCCTAGATATAATTTATACCTAGCCTAGAATATAAATTTCAATATTTCTCAAACAAAAGTTATTATGGCTAAAAAGTAATATACACGTAACATTCCTTGAATTAATTCATTACAAAAATAAATGCACGGCTGAAAGTTGTTTTGTTGAATTGTTACTTTCAAGTACATTTTTTTACAAAATATTGGGTCGTTCAGAAAGTAATTTCGTTTTTATAGACATTTTTGAAAGGCAGTTTCTTTTAATAAACCAATACTTTACCAAATTATACATTGGTCGTTTTATCACAACTTTTGTCATATTTCTCCTAGTAGCATAATTCTAGAACCATAAATTTTATGGTCGTTACTGGCAAAAACAAAAGCTGAGCAAGGTGCTTTTTGACCTCCTCCTTTGAGGTAAAGATATTAACGTCTAAAAATTTTATTAGTGACCGGAACGAATAATAATCTGATGATGCCAATCTGGAAAATATAATGAGTGTAACATTCTGTTCCATTCAAGCAGTTAAAGCTTTTGGCTATTAACCAAACTGATGTCTTGCTTGTTGATTAATTTGGGCCTTTTCTATTGGTGTACATAATTTAGTTTATTCAGTTGATAACATTGGGCATATGAATTGATCGTTATGTTATCCTGAAAAAAGATGAATCACAAACAACTCCTTTAAAATCTCACAATATATACAGCAACACCTTTTTCAGGTGAACATCGGTTTTGCAACTGTTATGAGCAAGTTTTTCTTTTTTGTTTTATTCACTATTGCATCTGATGTATTGCATACAACCCTTTTCTTGTTCCTCTTGATGATTTGCTTAAGAAACTGATCATTTTCATGACGTTTCAGAAGCAAATCCACGAAGCGGTACTCTTTATGAGTACCTGGAAAACTTATATATTGAGCTTCAAGAAAAATACCAGACCTTTCAACTGGTGACGAACTGTTGAATTCGATAAAATTAAATTCAATGGCATCTCATGTGTTATTATTCACTGGTTTGCATCAACTAATGACTTCCTCGTGTCTTTAACAGCTTCAATCTATCTTCCTCAATGTGGTGCATCTTCGACATCAAAATTTTGGAACAAAATTTAACCAACCAGTTCTGGCACAGAGGCACTATCAACACATCTTTCACATCAGTGAATTTCATTAGGGCTTGAACATCATTTTTACCTTTTCTGTAGCAAAACAACTGGAAAATGCTTATTATTGCTTTCCATATTTAAAAGAGCAAAAACTACTCCACATAATTGATTAGTATTTTTCATGTGGCAAAACTTTAATATATGGGGTTTCAAATCATATAATAATTTTAGGGCATTAGTGTGATGTGTTGTTCAAAAACATAATTAAATCCATTGTGGTAACAAAAACAAAATTACTTTTAGATCAACCTTATAGTACTTTTATTATGTCTAGGATATAAACTTAAAGAATTATAGACTTAAACGAATCTTGTCTAGGATATAAAATTTAAAAAAATTCTAATGGGAGTTATTATTAATTTAGCAATTTGACAATAAAGATAAAGCATTACTATCAGCTTACACATAGTGCATAAAATTCACAGAATTAATTAGAATCAAATAGTACCTCTTCACTTGTAAATATAAAATATAAATATAAACAAAAATATTATTACGCAAATATTTCTAAATTACTGTTTGTTTCATCATCATATAAATTTAAACTCTCTCAAAACAAGGGTTATTATTACTTTAACAATTTAATTATAAATTACTCTTTGCTGTTTACGCATAGCATTAATTGAATTGATTTGAATCGGATAGAATCCCTTTCGCATTAAATTGTTGCATTCTACTAAACATATAAAATTAATATTTCTAAAAATTTTATAAATAACCGTCTGCATTGTAAACATTTGAACATTTCTCAAACAATTATTATTCTTTTAGCATTTTAATTATAAATCTCTCCTAGAAACTTGTGTATGTATAACGATCACCAAATTTTGGTTGCATGACCTAGCACCCCTATACATTAAAATAAAGCATTCTAGTAAGCATATTTGTAATGCATTTTATTAAACATATGAAATATTTCTAGAATATCTTTAAATTACTATTTGTTTTGTCATACATTTAAAGATTTCTCAAACAACTCATATTATTATTTGAAAATAAATTTGAGTTTGAGCACAACAAACCCAGAATTGGTTTGGACAAACCTCTTAACTTTCACATTAAGTATTTTACAAACTATATGAAATTAATATTACTAAAATATTATTAAATTACCGTTTGCTTTGTGAACATTTGAAGATTTCTCAAATAACCATTAATATAACATTAGCAATTTAATTAAAAAATATTTCTAGTAACTTGTGTAAGTGTAACAACCAGCAAATTTAAGTTGCATGACCTAGCACCTCTTTACATCAAAATTGAGCATTTTAATAAGCATTTATGTAATAAATTTTACTAAACATATAAAATACTTCTAGAATATCTTTGGTTTACCATTTGCTTTGTTATCACATACATTTGTTATTATTAGAAAATAAATTAGAATTCAAGCAGCTTGCGCACAACATTCCTGAGTTTCTGAACTTTGAGGTCGAGTATTTTACAAACTATATGAAATTAATATTACTGAAATATTTTTAAATTACTGTTTGTATCATGAACATTTGAAGATTTCTCAAACAACAGTTATTATGGTAATATAAATTTGAACATAAATTACTCCTAGATACGTGTGTACATATAACAATCACTAAATTTGGGTTGCATGACCTAGCACTCCTTTACATTAAAATTGAGCATTCTAATAAGCATATACATGTAATGTTTTACAAAACATAAAATATTTTCTAGAATATCTTTAAATTATTATTTGCTTTGTCATATATTTAAAGATTTCTCAAATAACTGTTATTATTATTTGAAAATAAGTTTGAATTTGAGCAGCTTGCGCACAACATTCCTGAGTTTCTGAACTTTGAGGTCGAGTATTTTACAAACTATCTAAAATTAATATTACTAAAATATTTTTAAATTACCGTTTGCATCATGAACATTTGAAGATTTCTCAAACAACCGTTATTATTATTTTAGCAATTTAATTAAAAATTACTCCTCGTAACTTACAATCACTAAATTTAAGTTGCATGACCTAGCACCCCTTTACTTTAAAATAAAGCATTCTAGTAACATTATAGTACGTAATGTATTTTACAAAACATACAAGATACTTTTAGAATATCTTTAAATTACTATCTGCTTCGTCATAATATACATTTAAAGATTTCTCAAACAACTTTTATTATCATTTGAATTTAAGTTTGAGTTTGAGTACCTTGCGCACAACATTCCCTTGGGGAAACCTCTCAACTTTGAGGTTATGTATTTTACAAAATATATAAAACTACTATTTCTAAAATATTTTTAAATTACCATTTCCTTCGTCATCAGTATTTAAGGAATCATAATCATCACTTTCTTCAGCATGGTCCTCTATCCTAAAATCACTGTCATCAGAACTTTCTTCCAAATCAAAATCCAACAATTGTTGTGCAGATTCCACAGGTTTAACTTTGCGTTTTTTCGGGTCCCTTTCGTCTGCAAACATTTTTTAAAAACGATAAAACATAAAATTTCACTTATACAGAAGTTTGTTTAAACATTTTTTGCGGAATTCACATGTTTTATTTTATGAAACTTAAAAACAACAATCGTGCTAGCTTGTCAAACGCATACCTAACCTATACTGACGGATTTTTGTGACGAAGTTTAGAAAAAATATTTTTTATAAAATGGAATTTTTGTAAAAACTTACGGTTTGAATTCATAATTATCACCATCGACACAAGGAATAAATAGTATTTAACAAAAAATAATAAAATATTTAATAATACATTTTTTTGTAATCAAAATACAAACTGACGCTATCTTTCGCGTATGGCAACTCTTTGAAGGAATATGAAGAAAGGATAATCTGGAAATACCGGGAAATTTAAAAATGGGGTTTATTAAAAAAAATATATAATAACTAGGTGTAAGTGGCATTTTTTCGTAAGAAAAATTGCATGAGCATTCTTTAATTCGTAAATTTGTGACCTAATCAATAAAAATTCAATAATTAACATCCCGTAGGGTAATTTGTGAATAATTTATATTTTACCTTATATATAAACTCAAGTTATATCAAGTAAATCGTCTAATTTTAATTTTAACAAACGTCAAAAAAACTACCCATTTTCTCAAACTTTGATGAATTTTTAAAATTAAACTACTTGTCGCAAAAGGCCGTAATATTTCAGTAAGTTCTATAAGACCATGATATATGTCTTAAGTTTTTTTTCAACAGTAAATTACAAGAAAGCGGCTCGGTAGATTTTCACCTAAAACTTATCAGTATCATTCTCAACGAATCTTTCGAACAGTTTTTGATTATTAAAATCGATTCGGTAGAATGAGCTTAAATGTGGACGAAATGTTTAACACTTTCTACCAAATTACAAAGAAAGGGCTTGGCAGTTCCTCGCATAAAACTGACAAACGTTAGTCTTCATTGAGATACATTAAATCGGTTCAAGCGTTTTTGAGCAAGCTCGATATTATATTTATATTTTAGTATGATCTAGAAGACTATGGTATCTACCGTCAAAATAATTATAATAAACATCATCGAAAAATTGTTTTTTAACACTTTATTACAAAAAAACGGTCGATGCGATCTTTATAAAAAACTAGCAGCACAATGCCCAACCAATACCTTTCGAACAGTTTTTGAATTTTCAAAATCGATTTAGAGTTGCGGGCTAAAACGTGGACAATTTTTTTTTTCACTTTTATGCTATTTACAAAGACGGCTTGGCTGATCGTCGCGCAAAATTGATACACGCTAGTCCCCATCGAGATATATCGAATGGCTTTTAAATTTTTGAAAGCGGTCCAGCCGTTTTTGACCGCAAAAAAATCTGCTCACATACACACGCTCACAAACATACACACACATACATACTTTTTCCAATTTTGGTCTCATTCGAATCAGAATGGTTTGAAACGTCGAGAAAACATAAAATTAGCGAATGGAATTTTTTGATGAAAACAAACTTCTCCTTCGGGAAATTAATACTAATTGATTATGAATAGTTATGGTATTAAATAACTGGAAAAGCTAAGGGCGGCGCAACATTGAGGAAAAACGCGTTGGAAGGGGGAGGGCGATGTAGCAAAAGGTTAGAAACCACTGGTGTAGGATATCATCAGAATGTGAGAAGTATTGCAAATTATTAAACTTTGTGTAATTCTTTCAAATGCTTATGTTAGTTATTTTCAACATAAAGTCTAAATATTATGCATCATGGAAGGAAAAACAAATATGGCCCTAAAATACATATTCGGTACATTTTCTAAAAACGCAGACCATTAACCATTATTAACTTCCCGCAGGATAAGTTATAGTATTCGCAAATAATCGAAAATAAACGTTTTTCTATATATTACTGAACACAACTCTTTGGCATACCATAGTATGTATGTGTGTATGCTTGTTCGGATGTCCACGATTTCGGAAGCACGAACCAACCGATTTGAATGATTTACTAAAGAATCTATTCGTATTGAAGGAGAGACGTGCTGATTAGTTATTGGCAATGGCAGATCCAACCGTTTTGGAGATTCGGAACAAAAACTGAAAAGAATAGCAATTTGATTAAAAAAAAATCATTTATCAAAAAATATCAAAAATGAGTATTACCAAAATTTTGAAACAGATATTGTTTAAAAATTCAAATATTGTTAAAAAAGTCCTAACTTTACTTGTTTTTGAGATATTGGCAGTGGATCTTTTTACCCACGAAGTTTTAAGCTCCGCTCTCCCCTAATGTTTTTCGACTATATGTTCATTTTTCGCCAGAAGCGAAATTATAAAATATTTTTCAACCGAAAAACAATAAGATTGTCATTTGAAAGTGACAAATGAGTACAAGTCTTTGAGGTCCACGAGGTGAAAAGCGCGGCTCGCGCTTGAAAATGTTTAATATCTTTCGATGTAACAAAGCCTCCAACAAATTGTAAAAAGAATTTTGTTGCAGAGAAAAAAAGAAATATATGTTTTTTTTTTGGATCGATTCAATTCGGGTAAAAGCCGAGTAAAACCTTTGTAAATATTTAAGGGTTGTTACTGTTAAGAAAATTGCAAAAACAAAAAAAAATTTTAATCATTACAAAGTTCACTTCAATATGAGTGTAATAAAAAAATAATAATACTGATCGGATCAGCACATCCGGAGATAATTAATTTACCGCAGATGATGTTCATAGAAATTGAGCAAAAAATCCATATTTCAATCGTAAATATTTACGTAAAAAAATTTTTTTCAGCAAAATCCTGAAATACGTATCAAATGATTTCATAAATAGTATCTGTAAACAAATTTTCAGACAATTCTAAAATGTCAAGGTTAATTAGTGTCCGGTTTGTAAAAGAATGACTCATATATAACATAATATACTTGACACCGTAATATAATATTAAATATGTAAATTAATACCTACTTATAATATAGTCAACAAATGTTGGAATTTCTGGGTTGAAATAAAAGAGCACTAATCTGAAGCGGCGATAAACAAAACAGCGTTAAGCGGGATATTACAGTTCCAAATTTAGTCTTAAACAGGTCAGAAGGTCTTGAAACATAAAAAACATAGAATTAACAAATCGGATTTTCCGGCGAAAACAAACGGCTCCATCGCGAATTTAAAATACTATGACGATAATAGATATTGACGCCTGAAGGACCGATAGACCCAGGCTACTCCGTTTCAACCCCGTAGTATGGGTCCTCATAATACAAAGTAGGGGCCCTGAAGGAAATCAGTCTGTTTGGCACAGCTCTCGGACATTTTAGTGTTTTTTGTATAGCAAAACTAGTGGGGTGTATGGCACCGTGCCTTAAGGGGTTAGGGGTACTTGCAGGCACGAAAAAATGAGTGTTTTCAGTATTTTTTTTCTGTTATTAAACGATGTTTTTTTACAAAAATATTAATACAGCATTATTATACAATGTTTTGACTTGATGTAACAAAAATTTCAGAAAAAAAAAAAATGAATATTCCCAAAGTTATAGCTGTTTTTGTTGACCCTGTTTCGAAAAACGGTCCTGGCGGTGACCATCATAACTCCTTGGAGATTCATCTAAAATCAATCAAATTGAAAAAATAGTTTTATGAATAGTTAATCCCGGGCCGGATCGAAGGTTTTCTTTTTTTTGCAAAAATTAACAAAATGGCAGCATCAGAAAGAAAAAATCTAGATTTTTGGGTAAAAAATCAACAGTTTATTGGCCTTAAAAACCTCAAATTTTTGAAAAAATAAAAATCCTTCGATCAGGCACGAGTTTATTATGTATTCTAAAAGCTGTATAAATTTCATTAGAATCTACTAAGCGGTTTTTGAGTTACAGTGGTCACCGATTCAAAAAACATAGTTTTGAGAAAAACGCGTTTAAAGTTTCACATTGGATTTACGTACAGAAATTCGAATTATTGAATTTCTTAAACCGAGTCATCTATTTCTGGGCCATATAATAGTTCATCAGTCATTGTGCAAGTTTCCAAAATTTCCATTTGCTGTTGCCTACGAAGCATTCTGGCCCGCCGAGTGTTCTCGTTGGCGCGCTGATCTGCCACTTTCACACGTGCAGCATCCAATTTTTTAGCATACCAATGGGAATTATACCCACAATTAGGTCCTAGGGTATCTATAATCAATAATAATGATTATGTATATCCATTCAGCAATTTGTACGATAGTAGAACTAGTATTCACGGTTTTTATGCATATTTTTTACACTAGTTGGTTGAAGCTTTTAATTTTTTCTGATTATGGATTCAATCTTGAACTACACATCTTGAAAGTAAATTATCATTGCTGAGATCGTCGTAAATCGGTTTAAACGCTTTTAAAACATCAGGAGGTGAGAGAGAATAATCTTGAGTATCAGTATCGAGCTCTCCAATTGCGTCAACGCGCCGGTAAGAGTCCAATAACTCAAAAAGTAATCAGCGGATCAACTTGAAATTTTCAGAGAACATTTTCAAGATATTACACTTAATGAAAATGCAAAAAAAAATAAAAATCGATTTTTCAAAAATTCCAAGTACCCCTAACCCCTTAAGGCAAATTGCTGGTACTTACCGTACCGTAACGAAATGTTCGAGGAATATTGAATGTTTTCAAATAGATTATTATTAAATTGTAACATTGTCTAATATTTATAAGATATAAACTGAATTGCAAAGTAGAAATTATTTGTTTAAAGTATATAAGAACTACAGTCAGAATTAATAATAAAATCTGAATTATTTTCGATATATAAAAAAAAATTTCTTTGAAAAAAAAATTGAAAAAAAAAGTTGAAACAAAAATGTTTTTTTCCGAAATTAATTATTTTGTTAAGACAAGCAGAAAGTTCTTTGAATCATTTAAATCGGACGCTTAGTTCTCTCAAAAACTGCTATTTTTTGCACATTTATCCGCTCCGTATCTTCGAAATGGCTGGGCCTGCTTTTGCCAAAAACTAGTAATCACTTCTCCCAATCATTACTAATTGAATGCTTTTTAGATCATTCAAATCGGATGCTCCGTTCTCTCAAAAACTCGATTTCTATCTGCGCTCTTTGCTCTTTATCTCCGTAACTGTTGGACCTGCCTTTGCCAAAAACTAATCAGTACATCTCCCTATCAATAGGAATCGAATGTTTTTTGAACCATTCAAATCGGTTGATGCGTGCGCCCGAAAACGTGACTGAAAAATTGTATCCATACATACATACACATACAGACATGTATTTTTTCTGAGGTATGCCAAAATGTTCAGAAACCTTCAAAACGTCGAGAAATGTAAAAAATTTCAATTTCAATTTTCGGTCTATTACAATAACTTACCCTACGGGAAGTTAATAAATGTATTTACGCATACCAGACTAGAAGTTTTGTCTAGGTGACCATATTTTTTTTAGTCAAAAACCGGACGTCGATTTTTCGTAATAGTGCAGTAAACGGAGCGTTTTAGGTCTGAATTTTTTTACTGTGCTCCGAATTAAATGAAATTTTGGAATTAGGTTCATCTTACTCTCAAGTTGAAAAGTGAAAACAATTCGGGTTGCGCCCTCACCCCCCGGGGGGATGACACCCCTTCTCAATTGTGTAATTACATTTTTTCAAAATAATTAATTATAAGAAAAAAATGTCTTTTATAGTTTTTCAAAAAACCTAATACTTTTCAAGTTACTGGCCACTAAAGATTCATATATTTTTGGCGTTTTTCTTCGTTTTTTTGCAAATATCTCCTAAAATATACATTTTAACGAAAATCATGTAATGAACAAAATAATGTAAATAAAAATCTCTATAAATCGGTATTAGATAAAGAGTTCTAGGAAAAATATTAAGCAAGATTTGAAAGAGCAAAGTCGTTTTTTATTTCGTTCAAGATTTAATGGTTGTATTTAAAGCCATCTAGTGTCGAGGTTTTACATTTTATGCATTTCGGTGAAATTGGATTTCATAGTGCTCAACATAAGCTTTAAATTGAGTGCTGTTACAAGTTTTTTGCGTGTAAAATGAGTGAGCTATCATGCAAATAAGAAGCATATACTTTAAATCATATGGTTTAATGAGCGCCATTTCCATAAGAATTGAAGTAATTCACATTCCATCTAGAATTCACTTCATTATAGACATCTTGATGGATTCTAGCAGATTCACTACTTTAGTACAAACTATTTTCAGAAAACTCACGATTTTATAAACACTTTTTTTTCTAATTTTGAAAAATTATAAAAGACATTTTTTTCTTATAATTAGTTCTTCTATCGATTTCCGATGTTATTTTGAAAAAATGTAATTACACAATTGAGAAGGGATGCCATCCCCCCGGGGGGTGATGGCGCAACCCGAATTGTTTTTACTTTTGAACTTGAGTTTAAGATGAACCTAATTCCAAAATTTCATTCAATTCGGAGCACAGTAAAAAAAATTCAGAGTTTATACCCTTTTTTTCTCTCCGTTTACTGCACTATTATGGTCATCCTTGACACGGCGGGAGGGTGTTTGGGTTTAAAATAACAAATGCTACTTAAGGATACACTAAAAAATCAGTTTTTTATATGAATCATTCTTTGTTAATCTGAATTGCGGTCTATCTGTAAGAACTTTATTATTCATTTATATGTAATACTTTGTTATTTATGTTTTATCTCTGGTTTTCTCGCTTATGAGCGAGCCTTGTATAAAATTCTATTCGATTTTCTTCCTAATTAACCACCGCGTTTTCGTTTATTTTCATAATTTTTTATTAATATTTTTTTAATTTTTTAGTTAATATTCCTATTAGATTTCAAAAAACCGAGCCAATCCGGAACAAAAGACCTAAATCCGGGACATATATTGCTTTTAGTAAAATCCGGGACACAAGGTGGAATTCCGGGATTGTCCCGGCCAAACCGGGGCGTATGATCACCTTAGTAATATAAATACTACCAACTAAATCCTCCGCCTGTCTTTTGCTTCTTGTCGGAAACCGCCGTCAGACATTACTTCGTGGCGGGAGGCTCTAGAGTTCAATTATTTTTTTATCCTAATTGGTTCCATTTGTTCTTCTTCCTTCCGATGATGGCAAGTCTATCGAAACTTCGGTAACGCATGTGTCTATTACCAGAAATGTTGAAATTAAAAGCAGTAATAAAAGCAATTAGTTCGCATCAACTAACAAAAATATATAGAATGAAACAATTTGCCAATGTGATAAGATTTTATTATTTAAATAATAAATATCATAAACATGGCGAGTAATAGAGAGGGGGCATCATATACACAATTTTTACGTTGGTTAAAAAAAAGTTAATAAACGTACATTGACCACAAGATGTATTAGTGAAAAATTATTAAATTAAGAGAAAAATGTTATATTTAAATATATTATAGTAAGATGAAGCATTTTATAACCATCTAACGCTACAATTAGATTTACAAGTATTTATAAAAAAAGACTTACTTTCAATGCTTTCGCTAAGTTTAGTAGCAAATAGTATAATAATGTAGAAGTATATAGTATAAAGTATACTAAATTTGTACAATATACTAAATATCATATACTATTTTATAATATTTAGAAGTACATATTATATAGCGCCGGTGATATATATCTTTTATAGATTTGCAATTTTTATTATTGTGATAATTTATTTATAAGGATAATTTCTATATTTGCACTATAACGACATTGCTTAAAAATTAATTTTATTTTTGTATATAATTTAGATTTTATATTATATATAATTTAACCGATGCAAAATCTTTGTTAGTACCCAATATACCACAAAAGTTCAAATAACGTAACTTTTAAAAAATGTTGTTATAAACTTGATGTTTGCGTAATTGAAACGTACATGTTAGTATAGTTGTAATCTTTAACGGGAGAAATTATTTTTATTTTATTTCATGTCTAGAAAATTAAATAAGTAAAAATACTGAAATAAAATAGTTATTAATCTGATTTTACAAAAAAATCATATTTAGGTTTCAAGTTTATCATACGAGTTGATGGTTTTCTTATGGTTTCTAATGATAAAAATGCTTTTTATTACATTTTTTATTGTTTATCTAGATAAATATTTTTTTAGTTACATTTCCACGAAGTTGAATATAAATTAGACTAATGTACTAGTTAGTTATTAATAATTAGGTTACTAATATTAATCTAAATTAATATTGATAATTAAATGAATTTATAAATTAGATTTTGGGAACTAATTTTGTAGTAAAATTTCCTCATTTCTGTATCGATAATAGAATTTGTTTTTAATTTTCCAACAAATTTGCCTGTGATAGTTCGGTTTTTTCAATAAATTTATTCCAAACGATTTTGCAAAAAAATATATCACAGAATTAAAAATAGCTGAGTGTATAGTTTGCTACGTAAAATAATAAAAAAAAAATTATAAAAAATTGCAAATTCATTTCTCCTAAGATTAAATGCAATACATTTGATTAACAATAATTCTGAATGTGATTGAATAAATTTAGTTTTGTTACTTTTAAATTAAATATGCCCAAAAGTTCAAATAACGTAACACAGAAGAAATGTTGTTACGAACTTAATGGTTACGTAAATAAAACGTTACGTATAGTTGTTACCTTTATTCGGAGAAAGAAATTTTATCAAAAGTTGATCAATTATAAATTGATTTGCAACCGATACTGCAATATTTTTGAATGCCTCTCATTAAATTTCAATAATTGAAATTAAATGTTGATTAGATTTAAATCGAATTGTAATAGATAGTGACTTGTTTTCGACACACTTACGTTTTTTAAATTTCAATTCACAAATAATAATTATTTCTATAAACTTGAATTCTTGATTGATTACTTACAATTTAGCTTGATACGTTTTGCATCTGATTTCTGAAAGCCAAATCTGATTATAAGATTTATGTAGAAATAGTTCTGAAGACAATTTATCGAATTAAAATTCTCTAACACTCTACCAAAAATAATCGACTTTTGATCTAGGACATCCAAGTTATTGTTATTCTGATTGATCTTGGTCCAAACTGAAATATAATTAAAATTAATAAAAATACAACCACAAACTAATAACATAAATAATAATAAATATACCGTATAATAATTTATTACATAAGATATTAGATTAGAATTATAATTTGATCAATAGATTTATAAAACTTAGAGAGTCTATTAGAATTTTTCTAGCATCATTGCAACCAAAGTTGTTATTAAATCGAACAAAAATGCAATATAGATATCATACTTATAAATATTTTGCTTTGCAAGTTTGATAAGTGGAATTGAATATATTATGTACTTATAAATATTATTTAAAATTAATTGTTCATGTATTATAGATATATAAAAAAATCACACAGAGACAAACTTAAAAACTAATGCCTTAGAAGTATATGTATATTTAATAGACTTACAGACTTTTAGCAAAAATGTGCTTAAAATATTATTCGAGAAATATATTTCAATTTTCGTGCTCATCCCTATTCAAACTATTTTCTAAATAACGCACCGTTTTAAGAGTTTCCTAAATCTTAGCTCAAACTTTTTTACTTTTTTGCCCTTACCTTAAGTAAATAGAAGAATTAAATCTAATCTTAAATATAAACTTAAAGATAGTGTTTTTTCCATTTGAAAAATTTAGAATATCATCTAAGTAAAGTTTAGAGTATAATATTATAGATATAGATTTAGCATTAATTCTATCACGTTTTTTCTTTTAGTTTCATATATTTAGAACATAAACTTATAAGCATAGTGTTTTTTGCATATTTTAAAATTATTGCATATATTCTATAAGTTTTATAAAAAATGTTGGCAGGCAAAATTCGTTTGACAAATTGATGAAATAAATATAAGTATAATTCTGAACACAAACAACTGTTATTAGGAAAAATATTATAACTTTGAAATCCTTCCCAAAATTTCAAATTTATTTATTTTTCAACTATCACATAAATAGAATAAATATTTCCAAACGTAGTCTCGTAGAAAACTTTTGTTTTAGAGATGTTGAACTAAATTTCTACGATTCTTGGGATATACATATTTTGAAAAAAATGTATTCTAGATCCTCTCCCCATGAAACGACTAATAGAGGTTTCCGTGAGGACAAGAGGCAAAAGATAAGCGAAGGTTTTAGTCGATATACCCGGACAAAATACCTAGTCTGGTGACATGCGTAAATGTATTTCCTTCGCTATATAGAAACATATACATAATTATATATCTATATAACAAATTTTTAGTACCTTTGTCAATTTTACTATTACCAACATTTTTTATCATTTTATAACAATTTGTGCGTCAATATTGTAAATATCTTTACGCATATATGGTCATCGATGAAAATATATGAATAATAAATTAATAAAATTGTTGAATGATTTTTAAATCTCATACTACCAAATAATTTACAGTGATCAAAAAAATTAGGCTAATCAAATAAATTATTTACCAATAGCAGATGAACGAAAAATATAATGTTTGGGATATGATATCGATTTTAAAACACTAGAATATTAGACGCAATTTAACCAGTGGCATATTAGTGAAATTATTTGAATACTTGGATAACTCTAAAATTATACTTGCTTCCAAATTTAATGTAAATACTGGGATAATTCTAAAAATGATCAGAATATTTGGATCTTACTGAAAATATACTGAATACTTAGATCTTTCTTAGAAAACTTTCTAAAAATAATCTAAATTCTTGAATCTTTTCAGAAATAAGTAGATGTGTATGTATATATATATATGTATGTGTATATATATATATACATATATATATATATATATATATATATATAAATATACAAGTTATAAATTAGCATACTATATTATAAAACTGTGTAAAGCCTATTGGTGTATGAATAAATGAATAAATAAATAAATAAATTTATATAAATAATCCGAGTACTTGGGTCTTTCGACTAAAAATCTATCTTTCTAAAAATATTCTGAATACTTGGATCTTACCAAGGAAATAATCTGAATACAGAGATCATTCCAGAAATAATTTGAATACATGGATTATTCTAAAATTGTACTAAATACTTGGATGTTTCTGAAAATAATCTAAATTCTTGGATTCTTCTAGAAATTATGTGAATACTTCGATTTTTCTAAAAATAATCTAAATATTAGGATCTTTCTAGAAATAGTCAGAGTACTTGGATTTTTCCAAAAATAATCTAAATACTTATATCCCTCTAAAAATAATCAGAATATTTGAATTTTCTAAAAAATATTCCTATTACTTGGATCTTTCTAAGAAAATAATCTAAATACTTGAATCATTCTAAAATTATACTGAATACTTAGATTCTTATAACTCCAGATCAGCCCAAAAATGATCTGAATACTTGCATTATCCCAGAAATAATCATAAATACTTGGATCATTTTAAAAATAATCAGAATATTTGGATCTTTCTAAAAATATTCTGACTACTTGGATATTCCAGAAATAATTTGAATACGTAGATCATTCCAAAGTACTGAATACTTGGGTCTATCTAAAAATAATCTAAATACTTGTATTTGTATATTTCTAGAAACTATTTGAATCATCTTTCCAGCAATAATCTCTTGAAGCTCTTCTTGGATTATTGAAAAAATTTAATTCTTGGAAAAATAATCGGAATATTTAGATCTTTCTAAAGATATTCTGAATACTTGCATATTTCTAAAAAAATAATCTGAATACTTGGATCATTAGAAAAATAATCTATAATTAATTGGAATATTTTTATCTTTCTAAAAATAATCTAAATACTTGGATTTTTCCAGAAATTATTTAAATACTTGAATCTTTCCAGAAATAATCTAAATACTTTGATCATTATAAAAAACATTAGAATATTTGAATATTTCTAAAAATATTCTGATTTCTTGTTTTTTTCTAAAAATAATCTGAATACATTGATCTTTTGAAAAATAATCAGAATATTTGGATCTTTCTAAAAGTATACTGAATATTTGGATCATTTCAAAAATAATCTGCATTGACTATATTTATAGGTCTGAATTATACTTAGATTAGATTTTGAACAGTTTTTGAAAAAAAAAATCATTAATTATGATAGAAAAGGTCCAATATTCAATTAGAAAGTGTAAAGATTCTGTTAAAGAATTAAATTAAATATCATTTAATGTTTTTAATGATTATCCACTGGTTAAATTTGAGATAGTATCAAATAGAATGAATACTAATTAGTCATTAAACCAAAAACATGAAACAAACCGATTGATAAAAGAAGATGCTAAGATGTGTTGAACATTTAAATTATTCATAACTGATTATCCTATATTAACGCAATTCATATGTAAATATATCACTAAATCTCTCCATATCTACTAGTACTAAAATTTTAAGTTTTAAAATGGTGTTTAACAAAACTTGTGTAAAGTGCCAATGTTGTGTCAAAGCTAAGCCCGAAGATAAATTCATAACATTATTACAATATATTTTATAATATTATAGTATAACATAAAGTATTGAGTTTGAAATAAATTTACAAGAAAAAAAAATATTGAAGGAATCTATGTTCTAACTTATTCTAATTGCCTACTCGTTACGACCTCTATGAACATCGCTTCAAAAATTACTTAAGTTTCTTATCTGTATATATACTTCTATGTCTCTATGCTTTTAAATCTATCATCTACAATATATATATATATAGTTATATAATTTCAAGTTATATTTATTTATATTTTTTAATAATATATTTTTTATTATATCGAGTTCTTTGCTCACAGTTTATGCTTGATTGCATTAATTTTAAAAGCAAGTAAAATCCACATAAAACTTCTAAACCAAAAATCCATGACACACGTAATAATCTTAATAATATTATGATTATTATCTATATAGATGATTAAATTAAATGATTAAATTATCAATATTAATTATTCTAATATTCTTGTATAAGTGTATTTATATTTTTTTTTATTTATATAGTAAATATAGCATAGCATATAATTATCAAATTTAGCATTAGGCTGGTCCCCTAAAGTAATTGTGAAGGTATAGAAAATGCAGTGAAACTTTGAGTATTATTTTTTGGAAAATTTAGAAAGTTTTGCACAATAATAAATGACTGATGATAGTGTAAAGTCTCATTAACTGTACTTTTTTTTAAATAGAATTGCATCCATAGACCTTAAATTTTTCTCTACAGAATTTATTTCTGCAAAAAAATTAAATCAAACGCTTGACGCTTCTTTATTTGATAATAATAGAATATAAAAAATAATATACTAAATATTAAAATATTTGAAGAAACTTATCAACAAACAGTAAAAAGTAAGACAAATCAATACAATTGTATTGTATCAAGTATTGTTCATTTATATAGAGCTCTTATTGGTTTTTAATGTAGGGTAATTATTGTTTATTTATATTCAGCCAATATTGGTCTTAAATGGGTTTTTAATATTGTTTAATAATATTAAGCTCATATAGAGTCCATATTGATTTCAATATTGGTTTTATATGGAAAAATGTTATCAGGGCAATATTGATAAACTATATAGGGCCCACATAAAAATAATATTGCGCCAAGATTAATTAATTAATAATTTCTACTCAGAAAAATGTAAAAACTAACAAAAGATATTAATAAAAAATTCGTATAAATTTTCTAAAAGACACAAAAATCACATTAAATTTATTAGAAATGATAATTTGAATTGAAAACTTTCTGAAAAACTATGGGTAATTTTTTTTTTTTTTCATGATCGGGACAGTTCAAAAGTTCTATTTAGTTTCAATTGTTGGTATATTTGTTTCGTAACTTATTTAGATAGTTCTGGATTTTGAATTATTATTAATTTATTTTGAGAAAAACAACTTTTTTTCAAGAAAAATGCTGAGAATCAAGATCTAGATTACCTGGTATATTTGTTTGGTAATTTAATTAACTAGTTCTGAATTTTGAATTCTAGGTGAATTATTTTTAGAAAAACAAACATTTTTTTTGAAAAAATGTTGGAAAAATCAAAACCTAGTTTACCTAACAAAAATTACGGTAACTTAATTAGATAGTTATAAATTTTGAATTGTTATTAGCAAAACAATTTTTTTCTGAAAAATGTTGAGTACCAATTTATCTAGATTATCAAATTCAACTAATAAAATAAATTTTGTAATTATTTAAAATGTTGAGAATATAGGCCTAGATCTCCTGATATATTTGTTTGGTAACTTGATTAGATAGTTCTTTATGAATTGTTGTTAGTAAAACATTTTTTTTTTAAATGTTGATTATCAGTATATCTAGATTATCAAATTTGACTAAACTTGATATTCTATGTTAACTTGGTAATATCTGCAAAAATAAATAAGTAAAAAAAAAATATCAAAACACAATCCGTTTGTCCGAACCTGCAGTCGATTTTATAAGAAATGAATATTTTGATTTGAATTTTTAATAAATAATTTTTCTAGAGTCTATTTTCTGGATATTTATCGCAGTAATCCAGAGTAGTTGGATCTTTCTAAAAAAATTCTGAATGCTTGGATATTTTTAAGGAAATAATCTGAATAAGATCTTTCCAGAAATAATCTAAATACTTCAATCATTCTAAAATTATACTGAATACTTAGAACTTTTTCTAAAAATAATCTAAATACCTGGATTCTTCCAGAAATAATCTAAATACTTGGATCATTCTAATAATAATCAGAATACTTGGATCATTCTAAAAATAATCAGAATACTTAGATCATTCTAAAAATAATCAGAATATTTGGATCTTTCTAAAAATATTCTGAATACTTGGATATTTTTAAGGAAATAATCTGAATACTAAGATTATTTCAGAAATAATTTAAATACTTCAATCATTTTGATAATTAATTATTTTAATGTCTATTTTTGCTGGATATTTATTCCATTTCACATATAAATTATATTTATCTCCAGTGCAAATCTTTCTAAATTTTCTTAAATTTTCCATTATATATAGAATTAGTTTTTCAACAACTACTTATTATATATTCAAAAGATGTTTTTTACGTTTTTATCATATCTAATATAATATAATATTTTTGGTGAAATTCATAGCAAGCCGAGAATGCAGCGTGTTTTAAATTCGACATCTATTATCGATATTATTATTTCTATATTATATTTAGTAATAATTTTTTATTTTTATAATTTTTGTTGAAATGCAATCGCAGTTTTTTCAACTACATTTTCTACCGAATCATTCAGTGGTCTCTTTCCTTAATTATAATAACTTACTAATTTTCAATGCGAAAAAACTAATAATGGACATATATATATATATATATATATATATATATATATATATATACCCATATAGTCATATATGCTATTATTTAGTACTTGCTACATGTCTTAAGTAACACCATTTGTTATTTAAAATTTAAAATAAACATAAAAATTAAAACATACATTTATCCTTAGGGTTTTTGTATTCAAAAAAGCATTTCGACAAGTCTTTACGATAATAAAGGCAAATTTTCACAACGATACGAAAATATAGATTTAGAATACACCTTTTATTGATAATTTTAATTCAAATCAATAATGAATGCTGATGGTGAAAATAATCAAAATGATAAAAAGTTTGGTATATTTAAAATGCTTATGAAAAACCCTTTTATGATTAAAACTGTTTAGTAATTCAATTTATTAATAAAAAATTCTTTCTTTCAGCTGCTATTGAGCTGTATTTGTTTGGGTGAAGTTTCTTCTTGGATACGTACCTTCAGGTATTTTACCTTTATTTGAATATTTATAAATAATATTTAGTGTTCCTGAATTTTCTGAAAACTTTCAGAATTAGTTGTAATTGTGAATGGTTTTATTGTTTTAATAGTTTTCTTTTATTATTATTTTATATCTCATTTTCCTCTCATGGTTCGAATAATGAAACTTCGGCGCTCGTTACATTGGCGCCTCGTTGTTGGCCTCCTTGATTAGGTCCAGCTGGAACAAAATTTTAATTTTAAAATATATTTAAAATTGATATAAAAAATGGACAAAATTTGATATAAAATGAGTTGTTTTTAACGAATTTATGCACACATATATTTGCGCTATATGATATGTAAAGAAGCAATGGCATTGCATGCAGGATTAAACGAACAATTTAGTAAAATCAATTATGCTTAGCTAAGGAATTTGAATACAGGGTGTCCCAGAACTTAACGTCAAGCCAAAACAGGTTATAATATTGACTTTAAGTGTCCTGAAAAAATTAAAAAAGTAGCGGTGCATGGCACTGTGCCTCAAGGTAAATTGCTAAAACTTCTCGAACGGTATTAACATTTTGAAAATTTGAATTATTTTCCATATTAAAAAAAAGTTTATTTTTCTTTTCCCAAAAACGTTTTGAATCATTCAAATCGGATGCTTTTTTCTCTCAAAAACTGCAAATTTGTTCATATTTTGCTCCGTATCTCCAGAACGGCTTGACCTGCCTTTGCCAAAAACTAATAACCACTTCTCCCTGTTATTATGAATTGAATGTTTTTTGGATTTCTATTTTCTGCACTCTTTGCTCTGTAAACTCCAAAACGGCTGGACCGAATTTTGTCAAAAATTAATCAGCACATATGTCAAAATTTGTAATATTAATTAGCACATACCTTTGTTTGATATTTAGTTTAAACATTATTGTCATATAGTAAAACAAAAATTTTATTCATCGAGTTTTCCTTATGTATATTATTTAATACTGTAGTAATTAGTTCCAAGTTTATTAAACAATTTGAAAAATTTGAAAGAATTAAAATAAAAGATGGCAAAATTTTTAAATTGTCATCACTCAAGCAATTATCACTTCCATAAATATTTTTTTTTTCGATTATGAAAGATTTTTCAACTTTCCCTACTAAGGTAAGTTGAAGCAATCGAAAAAAATCGAAAATGAATTTTTTTGCATTTTTTCACATTTCAGAGGTTTCCTAACATTTTGGCATACCTTAGAAAAATGGATATACGTGTGTGTGTATGTGTATGTGTGTGTGGATAAAAATTTTCGTCAACGATTTCAGGAACACAGATCAACCGATTTCAATATTTCAAAAAACATTCGACTCGTATTATTGTGGAGACATGCTAATCTGTTCTTGACAAATTTAGGTCCAGCCGTTTCAAAAACACAAGGCAAAAAGGTCCAAAAATGGTTCAATTCAATTTTTGAGAGAACGAAACGTCCGATTTAAATAATTCAAGACACATTTTACTTGTATTGACGAAATGAACAATTGGAGAATTTTTGTAAAGGCGTCTCCGGAGATTCAATAAGAAAAGTCAAAAATAGTGCCATTTGTCGGTCAAAAATAAACATTAGACATATGTACTTATGTTAATAAGATTACAATAATAAGTACAAAATTTGTGTATATATGGGTTCCGTATCAATGTTTACGCAATAGACGACTACGCGGCGCTTAAGCGCTTTGATATTTCGACTTCAAATCAGCTATGCAGCGCGATTGCTTAACATAAATGGTTGAAATTTAAAAAAAAAATGAAAATACAAAAAAATCAAGATATAAAAGGAACCAAATTTTTCAAAAATTTCAAAATTTCTCAAAAATCCAATTTTACCGAAGTTTTGCAAAGTTTTTTTTTTAATAATTTTGTTTTCACTAGTTTATATTTTCAATTTCCATGGGCAAAAGTCACGTTAATTTCCTCCTCTATGCGCATATTGTGGATTTTATTTACCGTAGTTTATAATTAAAAACGTCGGATTAGTTTTTTAATCTAAACTTTTGTTCTGATTGACATGGCATTTCAGTTATATTGGGAATATATGGACTATGTATAAAATTAGTTATTTTATAAGATAACATCCAAACTTATGCTGTGGGATATTTTAAATTTGCATATTGCAGATATGACATGTCAGTATTTTCATTCGTAATAAAAATAATTTATCATTGGGCGTGACAATGTCATAAGGGAATAAATTCTAATATAATTTACTGCGATGTATATTTATTTGCAAATTATATAAATTATGAAAGCTAATTTTATAGAGTTATTATCTTGTTGAAAGAAAATTTAGATTAATGACTTCAATGATGACGTTTTTTTATTTAGATATTATATTTATACGTTCCATCATCTATTTATTCAGCAAATACACGATGGTTTTTCACATAAATATTTGCAATTTTTAATTTTTATTTTCGATGATTTTTATGAAACTTTGTATAATGACAAAGGTCATGGTCTTAACTAATATCCTTAATTATTATGGTCCTATGAAAAGTAGTTTAACAATTCATTAATGCCTGGAATAATGGGCCACGTCAAAATTTTATTAATCTCAATGTTAGTTGCTTTTTGGCAATTATAATTTCTAAAATACATTTTTTTTACTGATAATTTAATAAACATTATTGTTTATATTCAAATCTTAGATGAATTAATTTGTAAAATCTAATACATATGAGCACTCGTTAAAATGAGATCAACTTGCTAAATATTCCATATTCAATGCCAAACAAATGAATTTTTGACACATGAAAAAAACATCTAAAACATTTTTTTAATAAGTAGAAATATTTGTTGTATTTTTAAATAATTTAGTGAAGTAAACCAAAATGCGACATGCATAAGTTTAAAAAATAATACATGTGCAATTTTTGACTTATTGCGTTATTTATTAAACTGAATTACATAATTTCATCCGCCAAACGTATCCTGTTGACTGTAACTTATATTATTTAAATTTCTGGTACATCTCAGCTGCTTTTCGGCAATAATAATGTTGACATTGCATTTTTCTTATGGGTTATATTCTAATATTATCTAGGCTAATAATTTTAACTAAATTCAAATTGCAAGTGAATTGACAGATGACAGTTCAAATGTTTTCAATGTCAAACAATGATAAGTAGTTTTTTGTAATTTTTGTCATTTAATTCCACAATATCACTATAGTTTTATCGTTCATCAAATCCTAAAAAAATCTTTTGACAAATTCCAAAAAGAATGATCAAAATCCGAATAACCGTTTAGGAGAAGTATCAAATCATACACCCGTACGGAAAAAAATTATAATATATATGTATATATATATATATATATATATATTATAAATTTTTATATGAATAATTTTATATTTATTATAAATGAATATATTAGCTACTCTAAACTACTATTACACAATCGTGACTATTTTATGATACAATTACAGCTTGCATTATTAATATAAAAACCTAATTATAACAGCTTTATAATTAATATGCTATCAAATACTATATATATATATATATATATATATATATATATATATATGCAAGTTGTCCCAGAACTTAAGATCAAGCTGAACGAGTGTGACAATATTGACCTTAACTGTCCGGAAAAACAAATAGAAAAAATCTGTTGTTTGTTGAGAATTATGAGTTTTTAAGTGCAACCTAGAGCTTTGGTAAAACTATGACTACTTTTTGGTTATTGCGGTTAATTTTTATCATTTTTTTTTATTTAAACACAGTAAAGATAATAACACAATTATCCCAAGTTCTCAAGAACTAAGACTTTTTGTTTAACTATTAATTTTTTTTAAGAAAGGGTCCGTCAAAGTCGGCCCATTTTGAAAATTTTAAATTTATAGTTTAACAAAATTCTTAATTCTTAAAAACTTGGAGCAATTATGTTATTATTTTTGACTATGGTCTTCGAAGTGTTATTCACGGTTACGGTTCCAAAGATAAAAATAAACAAAACTGATAAAAATTAACCACAATAACCAAAAACTGGTTATAATTTCTTCAAAGCTCCAAGTTGCATTCAAAAGCTCCTAATTTCCAAATAACGTGAGATAATTTTTTTCTAATATTTTTTGGGACAGTTTATGTCAATACTATCTCCTCGTTTTGCCTAGATGTTAAGTTTTCGGACATCCTGTATAAATACACAAATCATGCAAAAAGACATCACATTCTACAATCGAAGTTTTGCAGAGAAGATATGGAATTTAGTGCAAACATCAAGCGATAGATGTAGAAACGAGAAAATAATAAATTTAATAGTGAGTGATATAAAATTTATGTTCTGAATTAAATTGCTTGTTCCAATAAAAAATTTAATTGAACTGTTTTTATGGAATGAAGGATAATGAAGTTTGTTTTTAATACTTTTGTCCAATTTGTGTATAATAAATGCATTGATTTAATCATATATAATGCATTGATTTAATCATATGATAGATGAGTTAAATTGAACAGGTCAAATATTTAGAAAGAATACCTTAGTGTGGTCCTAAACGTGAACATTTTCGAATTTTTTTGCTCCTAAGAGCTCAAATGCTTCCAAATTAATCAAAAATAAATCTCTAACAGTTTTAGCTCTTAATATTAACATTTATATAGATCGCACTTTAATTGAAAGATTCATATGTTTATTATTGTAAATTCTTGCGCCACCTTTGATAGCATGGCTGTTGGCTGTTTAACGAAATATTTATTTATCATGGCATCGAAATTAATTTTGCAGCAACGTATTTTGACACTCAAATTATAAGTACTAAATTGCAATCAAAACTACAAGTGCTAAAAGTCTGCTTTCACAGATGGCGCAAGAATGTACTTAATTACATATGTTAGTAATAAATAAATAAAACTTTCAGTTGAAGTGCGGATTATCTAAATGTTTATATTAAGTAAGTATTATTAAGTAAGTATTAAGCAAGTTATAGTAATCGCAAAAAAATCAAAAATAAAAATTTTTGCATTTCTCGACGTTTCAAAGGTTTCTGAATATTTTGGCATACTTCAGAAAAAATGGATGTATGTGTGTGTGTATGTGTGTGTGTGTGCGTGTGTGTATGTATGTGCGGATACAAATTTTCGTCGACGATTTCGGGAACACCGATCAACCGATTTGAATAATTCAAAAAACATTCGATTCGTATTGAATGTTAAAAAAGTAAAAAAAAAATGCCATTTGGCGGTCAAAAATGATCATTAGACATATGCACATCAAATTATCAGATATTTTATAGAGATCTTAACAATTAGTATGAATTTGGTTTACATTCCTATGGGTTCTGTACCAATGTTACGCGCTTTGATATTTCTTCTTTTTGCAGTTAAAGCAGTACGATTACTTTGAAAAAAAGTTTAGATATTGCAAAATATGTCAAAATAAAGAAAAAAAATTTTTTTCAAAAAAAAAAAAAATAATTTTTTTTTTTTTTTTTTAATTTTTTTTTTCAAAAAAAGTAATTTTTGGTCTAATTTATAGTTTCTCACAAATCTTATTTTTTCGAAGTAAATTTTTTTCAAAAATGTTAATCGTTTTTAAAAAAATAATAATTTTTGGTACGGGAAGTTCCAGCAATTTGCCTTAAGGCACGATGCCTTAATTGCCTTAAGACAGAATTCCGCTTACAACTAGTTTTTTAGTAATTTGAAAGAATTTGAGCCCTTGGAAGCAAAGCAATTTGAAAATGACTATAATAAGGACCAACCTGGAATACATTAGGGTGGTCCTTAATATGGACATTTTAGAATTTCCTTGCTTCCAAGGGCTCAAATGCTTCCAAATTAATGAAAAATGAATCTCTTATAGTATTTAGATAGTCCGCACTTCAATTAAAAGTTTCATTTATTTATTATTAACATATGTAATTAAGTACATTCTTGCGCCATCTGTTCCCAAGGGTTCAAATGGTTCCAAATTGATTATAAAACAATTCTCTGAAAGTTTTAGCTCTTAATATTAACTTTTAGATAGTGCGCAATTCAATGAAACTTTGTATAGAAATAGCATGGAAAAAATTTTGAAAATTAAAAAACAAAAATTATTAGGTATAACTTTTAGGCGACGAATGAATGAAAAGTGAAAAATTGTGTCATTTTTTATTGAAAATTCGACGCTCCGTAAATTTTTTGAATATCTTTTCATGCTATTTTCATACAAAACTTTGATTGAGAAATGCTCTATATAAAAGACAATATTAAGAGCTAAAACTTTCAGAGAATTGTTTCTTATCAATTTGGAGTCATTTAAGCCCTTGGGAGCAAAGAAATTCGAAAGTGTCTATATTAAGGACCATCCTAGAATACATATTAAGTCAGTTAAATGCCGCAAATTTAGTAAAATTATGTTCAAATCATATTTAAGCAGTCGCAATATATTTTTTCATAAAAATGACTTTGCATGAAATTTTTGAATAAAAATTATGTCCTCGGATTTTTTTTTCGGTATATTTTTGACTCAGTAAAACGTATATAGTATATAGTATGACAATATACGAGATAATATCTCGAGTAACAGAAAAGCCTAATTCCTCAATAATAATCAATATATCTAAACTTAAATGAAATATACAAGAGTTTATTAGGTGTTTCTCGAAAGTAATTTAAAGAAAATAGAACATCATACTCAAATCTCATCATTTCCATATATGTACTTTGTATATTATTGAAGTATCTATAATTATTGATTAAAATATAATAAAGAGATAATAAAGAAACAAAATTTTATAAAAGTAATTGTTTTCAACATTTTATTGTTAATTTTATGGTACTGCCAAAATTTGATTAGATTGTTAAAATAAAATGAGCAGCGTAAGATTAAGAATTTCAAGAGAATTATAATCATATATTGGCAAAAAAGTATAAAATAAATTTTGATGCTGTTGATGTACAGTTTTGCTTAATATATATTATGCAAAACTGTACATCAACAGCATCAAAATTTATATTACTACTTATTATTATATACTCGTATCACTTCTTTCTATATTCAATAATTTAAATATATTTATATTTTAACGTTAACGTGCCATATTTGTTATATTCCTTATTTTTTCAAACGGGCTTTGTTATAAGTAGTACTTGATTGAAAATTTTATATATTTTTTACTTATTTTCCAGCTCCAACCCCTCTACAACAATTTTCCGGTATAAAAACTCAATGCCATGAAGATCGCTGTCTTCATGGCCAGTATAATAATATGAAAATACGTCCGAATGGATTAAAATAGAAAAAAAAAATTAAACAATTTCAGAAAATTTAGTAACTATTTACGCAACTATTCCTCTTTAAAGAAAGTAACTGATCAAATATGTTAAATAGTAAAAAGTCAAAAATGTTTGCCTATTTTTTTTATAAAATATGAATGGCTGTAATGTGCTCATGAGTGATCATGTCAAGTGCCTTTTTGCATTTTATATTATAATGAATTGATATGAATATGGCAAATTCACATGATGTACGAGACAAAAAAGCGGGAGTATTTATTACCTCCATTCTGTTCTTGGCAGCTTTTTTGATATTTCATGTTGAATTTGTTGTACTGTCTGTTCAAAAAAGTCAATGTAACTCTAATACCAATAATATGTTTGTTATCAATTGTTCTTAATGAAACGGTGATAGTTTCGTCTTATATTTTTAAATAGTTACCCAATTTGTTATAAAACTCTATTATTTCTAAATGAAATTCAATTGCACAAACTTGTAAAAGTTCTCACTAAGTTTAAATTAAATTTGCATGCAATTAAATTAACAGAAAAGAAGTCGCTGACTACAAAGTTACAGAAGACAGAATAGAATAAAAAGTACTATAAAATGTCTACAAGAAACTTGTATAAAGAATATCTATAGTAAAATATCAATGGTACGACGATCAAACTGATTTACCACAAAAACAAAAATAATTTTGAAATCATTGCTGGTCATATTAATTATGGATAATTTATTACATCAATGGCAATCAGTGGCCAATTATTAGTAGTCACACGAATTCTGCGTATTTTGTAAAAGCGCTTACAAATCCATCGTTCATAAAATCTATTATTATTTAAAAAAAAACGTTTTAAATTATTTTCGAAGTGAATAAATTCATAGTAATTGTACTTAAATAGTATTGTAATAAATTAATTTAAAAAATGATTTGCTATTATAAGTGAGTTCCAATTTTGATTAAGAGTTAATAAGGGTATGGTTTGGCATAGTCAATCCATAACAAAAATTTGAGTACACTTATAACAACATTTTATTATAAGTATTTTATTTTTGTAATTTTCTTTTTACCAAAATTATTACGTACTTATTCACTTTTTTAAAATAAATTATGTGATTTTTTTTATTAATTATTATATTGATATCCTTAAAGAAAATTCATTATTATACCAACCTATGCAATTTATTATAAATGCATCTGTGTTCTAGTTAAAATTATTATGCATTATAAACTCCTTGTTATAATTATTATAAAGTACAAGTTTTTATTCATTAAAATTATTATAATGTATAAATTTCTATTTTGAAATTAATGAATTTGGTGTCAAAATGACTCCAAACGACAAAGTTCTCAAAAAAGAGAATTATTTGAAAAATTAGTCTGTTTCTTTTTATTCAATTAATATTTGCATTAAAGAATCAGAGAATAAAAATTGATGGATATTGAGAAATTTGCTTTGAAAAATTGCATAGCTCGTGTCTCTATTAAAATTTAAAATAATTTTTCCATTAATTTTTTGTTCTATTAATATTAAATTTTGGAAAATTATTTTGTTTATAACCAATTGTGGTTTGGATAAAAAAATCAGACAGTACAAATTAATAAATAGTGACAAATTGGCTTTGAATTATTGCATAATTCGTTTTTTTACTAGAATTTAAAATTATATTTTTATTATTCTGTCATTATTTTCAACTTTAGTTTAATTCCAATTAATAGATTCTGTATAAAAATGATAACAAATGCCATGGATACTTGAAAATAAAAAACATTTGTTATTTTAGAATATTGATTTGTTTTTAGCCAATTGAGGTTTAAATGAAAAAAATCAGAAAGTACGAGTTGATGGATAGTGACAATTATTGGCTTTAAAATATTGCATAATTCGTTTTTTCACTAAAATTTTAAAATTTTAGATTTATTAATCTTTCATTCATTTCAATTTTAATTTTCTTTCAATTAATAAATTCTATTTGAGAATGAAACCGAATACTAAAAATAATTTAATACTAAAACTTGTGTTATTTTTAAAAATCAATTTGATTTTAGAAAAGAAAAAGTTGATATATATTAGTGTCAAATTGGCTTTAAAATTTTGCAAAATCCGTTTTTTTATTAAAACTCAAAATTGTATTTTCACTAAGTTTTAATTGTTTTCTATTTTAATTTTTGTTCAATTAAATTATTCCTAACCAATTTGGGTTGAATTAAAAAATAGAAAATACAAACTGATAGATAGTGGCAGATCGATTTTGAAAAATTTTAATGCATTTTTGTATTAAAATTATATTTTTAATAACTTTTCATACTTTTCCATTTAATTTTTCTCAATTAATGGATATAGTGTAAAAACAAATACAAATGCCAAAGATACTTGAAAACAACAAAACACTTTAAATATTGTTTTTAACCAGTTACAATATAAATCACAAAACCAAAATCTAAAAATTTATGGATATTGATTGGCTTTAAAATACTGCAAAATTCGTTTTGCTATTAAAATTAAAAAAAAAAAAATTAAAATGATTTTATTAATTTTTTATTCTTTTTCATTTCAATTTTCTTTCATTTTGTTTCATTTTCATACTTGACAACTAAAAATATTAAAAAATATATTAGTTTTATAATTCTTTGTAATCGTTCTATATTCGTCTTGTTTGACTACAGAAAATATTATTGTTTTTTAAATAACAATGATTTTAAAAAATAAAATACGTTTTTTTTAAAAAAAATTATTTTAAATTTTTTATTTTTCTCTTTAATATTTCTATTTCTCTCTTTCGCCCTTATATTTTTGAAAGAAAAAAAGTTTGAGTATTGTGTATGTATATGATTAGTCACGTATGTCTGTACTGTACTGTGAATTAAACGTGAACGTATGATTAGTCTAATAGTGATTTCGTCAGACCGTCGACAATCGTCGTGGTGTTCGTCGAGTTTTCGTCGTCTAAACGTCGACAGTGACGTCGTCTAAACGTCGACAGTGACATCGTCCGAACGTCGACAGTCACTGCGACGTTCGTCGTCTAAACGTCGACGTGCTGTACGTCGACGGTGACGTCGTCGGACCGTTTGACGACCGTCGAAAGTATCGGTGGCGTGTGTCGACGTTTGTGTCGGACGTATAGGCTCGGACTCCCGGGCGGACTGGGTCCGTCTCGTACGGATGAGTTGCTGCTCCCGCATCGAGAACCTATATTCATATTTTCATATCACGATGATGGTAATAATTCTTATTCACCTGATCTATTACTTGTTCTAAATAAAACGATAACCTTCGGGCTGAGGGTTGACATACATAAAAGCATTGCATCATAAAACACGAATTATTATTTGGGCTGGTAGTGAGTTTAACACTAGATTAACGGACCGAGCAAATTTGACTCAATAAATATTTCATCACTTACTATAAAACTGTAATATTACTTTTTACAAACATACATTGGTTATTAATTATACAATGAAATATGTAAACATTCTTTCAAACAGACCCCTAGAATGTGGTACACCTGTTTTCACTTTTCACATGAGCCAATTTGACTCGCATAATTGTTCAACAGTTTTGGAAAAACTGATTCACAAAGGTAATTTTGTAATCTATTTGTGAAAGTTATTGATTGAAATGAGAAATTATATCAAATACGGGGTTTGCCTTGATTTCAAAAATATAGAAAATTTTATAAAGTCAATCAAATCAAAAAAATAGTCATAAACCTGACGCAAACATAGCGATCAATGAATAATTATTACCTATTAACGCTAGATATATATATACGACGCAGTACAAGTCGAAAAAGCCGAATAAATTTTTCATTAAATTTTTGTCTGGAATTCCATTTAAGAAGCAAACATCTTGTAAACGGTTGTCCGTACTTGAGCAAGGCTAAAATCCGAGAGCCAAACATTTCCTTGAGTAAAATGTCTTAAGTAGCTAAGCCTGAAAAGCCATATTTAGACTGTAATCAAAATATAACTTACATATTCACTTCGAGTCAGCCTTGATCAGGAAACGTAAAAGTAATGGAATATCATGACACGTCGACTTTTATAAATGATCCTAATTTAATACAGTTTTTATACAGTTTAAAAGAGTTTGTTTTTAAATAATGATTTTCTACGACCATTATTTCATTTGTAAAAACGTTACTTAAAATAAACTACTTTGGTTGACACTATAGTCCAAATCGCGACAGCCAAAAAAGATCTTAGAATTGTATCCTGACCATTTATAAAATACATCCTCAGAAAAAAAATTTACTACAAATTACGAAACATAAAAATTAAAATTAAAATTAGAAAACAATAAAAAATTTGTTCCATAAGCAATAGATCAATACTTGATCAAATGGAAAAAATGTTTTTGATTATAAACATTATATTTAAATTAAAAGTATTTTTTTTTCAAAAACTTTTATTTTTCTTGCATAAGCCAAATTGGCTCATCAGTAAAAATAGGTATGTAACCAACATCCGTAAATCTAGTGCTAAGCAATACTGCATTTTTGGAGTATTTAACGTGTAACTGACATTTCAGATTCAAGTATTTTCCGGTTCTAAACAACATGTCGCTTATTTAAATAGTGACTTTTGAATATTTAAATAGTGGTATTCAATGCTAGTATTTCCAACCTTTTTGTACCTGGGCATCCCCTATTTTTTTAAAAAAAATTGCATTTTTTAATTTTTATAATAGTCAAACTTAAAAATACTCAACTGAAAAATAATTTATTTACCTTGTTATATAATAATGCAAAAATTTACATGGAAAATGAACATTTATTTATTTATTTTCAGCCACAGATTGGAAATCAAGAAAAAAACTATATATTTCGAAGTTATTATCAGTAATATCACCATCACGTCAATATTTGTAAAGTTAAAAAGTGCTTTTTGCAAAGCTTTTATGTATGCTTCCTAAAAAAGTCAACCGATCATATTGATATCAGTACAGTTATTTTGAAACAAAAAAAATTAAATGAATTACCTAAAATATTGATCAAAATTTACAAATATAAACCGAGAATATAATTCGCAATTTATATATTGTCTTATACATATAAAATATATGTTGTGTCAAGATATTGACTTTGTTAAAAATTTTGCAAATTGAACCAAAAAATATTAGGAAATAATATGCATTTCACAATTTTTACAAATTAATTATTAAAATTGCTATTATTTGTCAATATAATATTCGAGAATATGTAAAAAAACGTTATTAACAAATGTTATAAGTATAGGTACTATACTGTTTTTCGTAAACGTAGAAAATATTTTTTTATACCAACTCAATTAGTTTATACATGAAAAGTATATAGTATAAACTTTTACCTTCGTAAGAATATAATAAAAATTACAAATAATAATACTTATAGAATAGACTTTTACACTTCAATCATGCTTAGAGTGCTTATTTACTGATGCAAAAATGCTTAATATATAAATTAAAAATAGGAAAATAGATTTTCCTATGCAACTCATATTTCATTGGCTTGAATATTTAGAAAGTCTTGTTTTAGTCATAGCTGCGAAATTTTAAAAATTAATTTATAGTTATAAAAACTATATATAATTCTCCGGAGATTTTATGTAATTTTTTTTGTCAAACTTTGATAATATAAAATTTAGCTAAATATGTTTTCACTATTGTAATGCTTGTAACAAAAAAATAAACACATTGAAAATTCCATTTTTCATTAATTTTTACCTTTCATAAATATTTAAAAAAAAAAATTACAGTTCTGGAAAATTAATTACATAGATCAATTTTCGGTACAACTTTATAATATGCCTCTCTTACATTTTATAACAAGTAGATCTTTGTTTAATCAAACTGAATTTAGATTAAATACTTGCTTATAATAATTGCAATGATTAAATAGATTAGAAACTGCCTGTGCTTTTCAATCAAGGTTGATAAATCAGAATTTAATAGCAGAATGTATTTTATATGCATCTTTGCTTCAGTAAAAAAAATTAAAACTCACTCATATTTAGTGAAAATAGAATAGACAGAAGATAGATAGCAGATAGATATTCAAGTCTTCAATACAATAGATTAGCCAATTTGTCTAAAGTCTTTTTAGGCTGATGTGCAGTTATCTTTCACATGCTATCTATTTTAACTAATTTCAGCATTTTTGACACTAACTTTTAAGTAATATTTACACACACACACACGCACAATATATATATATATATATATATATATATATATACATATATAATATCGTATACAAACATGTGGTATTGTGTATATATTTAAGAAAATTTTGTTAATTACAAAATATTTGAAACAAAAGTCTTTTATGATAACTGAATAATCCAAAAGCACTATATTTTTTTTAAAATAAATAGTAGATACTACAAATCGATGTTTACAAAGTTGTACAAATTTAAAACACATTTATTTTCATTAGTATAATTTGTTTTATTTATTAAATATTATTGCAATAAAAATTTCAATTTTATAAAAAGATATAAAATATTTGTTTTTAAGGTGAATTTTTCATTGAAGCAACTAAATCCGATAGAACAAAAAAATACCAAATGTAATAAAGTTTTTAAATAAAGTAATTAACAAAATTTTCCGAAATATAAACGAGAGATGTTTATCAAAAATGCAGTCGCTCAAAGTTTTGTTCCATAAATTATTAATGTATATGTTATATAAATATAAACTATATCTCGATATACATGGTGTCCCAGAACTTAACGTCAATCCGAAAGAAAGTGATAGCATTAACCTTACTTATCCTCAAAAATATTAGGAGAAAAATATTTCATGTTGTTCGAAAATTATGAGCTTTCAAGTTCAATCTAGAGGCATTTCTTTAAAAAAATGTACTAAAGTTTGTTGGCAAAATTCATCAAAAGTTGGCGCATTTAATAAGGATTGTGAAATTGTAAAATACTTGATAGTTTTATAATAAAAAAATCGAGTAAAAATACTTACCTAAAAATAACACAATAACGGCTAACGCATTTCGCCCACATTCACTTGTAATGCTTCTCTAATATTTGATTATGAGTAAAATGTACTAGCAAAAAACATATTTTTAGGTTTCTTTTACTCGAAATTATAGAATTATCAAGTGCTTTACCATTTTAAAATCTCAATAAATGCGCCAAATTTTGATTTGAACACACATTAGTACACACTATTACTTTTTTAAAGAAGGACCTTTCAAAGTTGACTAATTTTAAAAATTTTGAATTCAAAGTTCAACAAAAAGTCTTAATTATCAAAAACTTGGTGCAACTGTAATATTATTATTTACTGTGGTCCTAGAAAAGATATTCACGGTTACATTTCCAAAGTTAAAATGTACAAAAGTAATAAAAATTTACCAAAAAACCGAAAAAATGTCATTACTACATCAAAGTTCTAGGTTGCACTTAGAAGCTCATAATATGCAAACAACGTGAGATAATTTTTTTTTTATTTTCTAGAACAGTTGAGGTCAACACTACCACTCTTTTTTCGGCTTGATGTTAAGTTCTGGGACACCCTGCATAATATAGAAACGTTATAAATATTCAATATAATAAATGATACTGCTGAAAATATTTAATATACTAAGATACCATAACTATGCTGCTATCAATTTGATAAATATTACATTAATAAACTGTAACTAAAAATAAAAATATAAATTACGATATCTATTATCAATTATATCTAGATATAATTTCAACTAAAATTGTTAAAAATTACATAATAATCATTAATCAAATATAAATCCACTGACCTGATTGCGGACTTTGTGGCCTGAGCGACGCCATGCTGGGCCTCCTGGAGGGAGCCCTAACGGACCCCCTAGAGCCCCTTCGTTCGTGCTTGCTCTCTCGCAACAGGGACACGTTCATCAAGCGCGGATTCGGGGTGTTGAAAATCGTTCGATTTTCACGCCAACGGGCACTGAAATTGGAATAAAATTAAATTAATTAAAACTAGTGGTGCATGGCATCGTGCCTTGAAGGTAATCAAGCCGTTTTATGATGAAGGGGTTTATCTCATATTTCATCTAAATTTTTCACTCAACTCAATCTTGTTAAAAAATCAAAGACTATAGTCAACTCATTTCAAACATGTCAAAACATCTACATTTTTCACTCAATTCAATTTTTAAAAAAATGGCCAATGGTTAGTCAATGGTTTTTCACTGAATCATCATGCATTAGAGGATCTTATTTCATATTACTGACAATTTTTGAGTAGAATGAGGATAGAATAACAAAATAATGATGTCTGTGAGTAGACTATATATTGTGAAGAACAAATAATGACATAACACGGTTATTTTAAATTATATCTTACATAAAATATATGATAATTTACAAAATAGTATGCTCAAAACTTACTTGCTGAATAACCTCAAGACGACACAAATAATGATGAACATTAAGGCCATGCCAACCAGAACACCGATCATTGCAGGATCGACGTACCGCTCAGACTTAGGAATTTCTGGTTTCACTGAAAATTACGGAAAAATAAGATAAAATACACAAGAAAGAGATAATAAAATGTAAAAAATTCTATGAAAATATGACATAGCAATTATTAACTTCCCGTAGGGTAAGTTATAGTAATCGCAAGAAAATCGAAAATGAAAATTTTTGCTTATCTTTACGTTTCAAAGGTTTCTGAGCATTTCGGCATACCTTAGAAAAAATTGATGTATGTGTGTGTATGTGTGTTTGGATACAATTTTTCGTCCAAGACTTCGGGCGCACAAATCAACCGATTTGAATGATTCAAAACAGATTCGATTCTTATTGGTGAGAAGACGTGCTGATTAGATGTTGATAA
This sequence comes from Ctenocephalides felis, assembly GCF_003426905.1. NCBI lineage: Eukaryota > Metazoa > Arthropoda > Insecta > Siphonaptera > Pulicidae > Ctenocephalides > Ctenocephalides felis. The sequence continues at coordinate 4,318,870 of NW_020539727.1, forward strand.
AGACAGGTCCAGCCGTTTCAAAGATACGGAGCAAAAAATGCCAAAAACGGTAATTCAGTTGTTGAGAGAATGGAGTACCCCATTTTAATGATTCAAAAACATTTGTATTATTACTTGTATTGATGAAATGAAAAATAGATAAAATTTTTGGTAATATTATATGAACGAATATATATATTACATATTACTATATATAATTTCAATCAAGATTTATTGATAATTATTATTTTTGGCTCGAATATTTAATTCTGGTACGGAAAGTTCCAGCAATTTGCCTTAAGGCACGATGCCATACACTGTTAGTCTTAATTATAAACTTATACCACTAGCCATTGCCAACAAAAAATATCTGATCTACTTTGGAAATTCTTTGTTATGATTTTCTGCAATGTTCCATATGCATAAAAGTATGGCTTTTGCTCCATATGTATAAAAATACAATTATATATAATAAATAAAAAAATGAAAATCACAAATATTTCTATTTTTCTGTAGTAGCGTACAGTCAATATATTTTAATTAACATTTATGGAAAGATTTTCCTGAGGAACTAAATAATATGTAATAATAATGTACGTATATAATATATAATATATAATCAAAATTTTAAGTTTTCTTGAATTTTTATGTGATTCTGCATCCAAAATTGTACGTATGTATGTATGTGTGTATAAGTAAACCAAACTTTGACCTATCATCGGCGTTTTCTTAGAAAAGACTGTAAACCAAAATTTCGCCAAAATTCCCGGACCAACTTTGAAATTTAAAAACCGTTCAAAGGCATTGCTTAGAGAATGTGCCATATGTGAATATATGTGAATAAATTTTTTTTACGATTTTGATAAAATGAGACTTGTTTTTCCGCAAGTCTTAAAGCAAAATGCAACATACAAGTAGTTTTAAATGCAAATTTTGAATTTGAACTTTAAATTTTTAAAAACAAACTTTAGAAATCTTCACACAATGGCAACAAACACAAAATTTTCGCAAGTCGATAATACAATTATCATATTTTGAAAATTCGAATAGCGTACAGTGCCTATGTACATCACTAAATACTCATTTTATTTACTTGTTCTTTTGTACATCCATAACGGTTGAACCTTTCTCTCAGAAAAAAACGAAACCGAATCATTTGGAATCATACGAATAGAGAATATTGTGGATCTCATCATATACACAAAGAATATATACCGCAGTATGTATAATAGAAATTTTTATTTTTACAAAAGTATGCACAATGATCAGAAACGTAGCTATAAAAAATAGCTTGATTGATTTTGTAAATCGACTCTGAATAAATTGTTGGACAAGTTGCATGAATATACAAAAAGCGAACAAAAAAAGCTTAAAATGCACCTAAATAAATATCAAAATTGTCTGAATTTCATACACTAAAATAAGAAGTATATTATTTTCGTTTAGTATGTATGCATTCCACATACCCTCATAATAGAGAAGTTTTCTTGTCACGTTTGGGATATAAACAAAAAGCTGAAAGAGGCTGACATGTGTCAGTGGTTTTGCAAAACGGCGAATTAAATGAAATAGATTTTGACGACCGTATAATATATACCAGAAAAAAATATTTTTATATGAAAAATTTGCTGTATTATCTCTATATACAAATCTTCAAACGTTCGACGACGTGAAGCAACTTGACAAAAAATGTTTCTGATTTCATTTTATGTATGTAATTCTAATTATTTAAATTATGTTGATTTCATAATTTGGTTTAATCTTCTAATAGTTTTTTCTTATTACAGTATTCAAATTCTAAATTTATTAATAAATATGAGAAAGTAAATCCACGTATCTAGATCCTAAAGAAAATATTGGAATATTTATCATTTTTCACAACTTAATTCGCCATTTGTATTGATTCATTGTGATTTGTACAAAGTGATTTTCAGGTTATTAAAATTAATTTCAACATTTTTTGAAAAATATTTAGATATATTTGCATGGTATTTACTAGGAATAGAATTAACTAATCTTGATATCAAACGTAATTGAATTATATAATAATATTTGTTGAGTGAATTTTCAACTTCTTTGATCAGTTCAGTTTTTTGTATAAAATGCTCGGAAGGTTAAATCCATAAGCACATACAAAAAAATTCAAACAGGTATATTATATTATATTTTATAATTTTATCCTCTGAGAAAGAGTTCATCTTAGATATAAAAATATAGATCCGAAACGTTCACAAAAGTTTTTTTAGAAAAAGTAATGTATCTTTTTAATGCGTGAATGGGTGTCTGTTAGAAAGCCTTTTAGCTATATATATATAATTCTTTTTCTAAAAATATTAAAATACTTAGATCTCGCATAGTACATTTTTTTTATATAAAACACTACTATTTTATGAAAAAAAACACCGAAAAGCTAACTTTGGAGCAAAGATTTATTAAAGGCATTATTAACTTCTCGCAACTTTATTAAATATTCAAAGTTATCTTTGGGGTTTTATTGATACAATATATCTACTTGATAAAAAAATAAATATGAAAAAAATATATTAAAATAGATATTTTAAATGCATCGCGACGAAAAAGCATTTATGTCATACTCAGAAAAATAATATGTGTAATAAGATCGCATGCAGTACATTGTAAATTATATTAACTATGTTTATCTAAAATGTAGTTTGTAGATCATCTCAATTTAAAAGGTCTTTAATAAAAATTGCATTATTAAAAAAATTTATACGAATAACCAATAAATAATATTAGCTTGAAATATGTATGATTAACATGCTAATTTGTTAATAACTATAAGTGAATTACATATTTATTTCCAAGTTTTTCGAAAAGCAAACGAACATCTGATTTAATGTAAGAGAGCTGCAAAAAAATCAATAAATCTATCTTATTCATTTTAAGTAATATTATCAAAGCTATGGAAAAGATGAAGATGAAAAATTAATTTGCTTTTTTTTACTTATATATATAAAAAAATATTACCCGAAAAAGATTAAATGACGATTTTGTACAAATATTATATATCAAAGTCGAAATTAAGGAGTTTTTGAAAAACGGATAATATAAAAAAGACTGTAATATAGACTAATAAAATGCCGATAAAATTTTATTTAAATGCGTTTTATATATGCGCAAATTATTTGTTACGTAATTACGAATGAGATTATAATTTAGAAATTATAATATTGATATGCTAAATTGTGATAATAATTAGGTTAGTTGAGCAAGCACAAATAATGTGTAATCAAAATAAATTGAAAATTAAATGAATAATTCAATTTAATCTTTATTTATTTTAATAATATTTATTGATAATATATTCGACTAATTATTATGAATTTATTTATATAAATGGATTGTTTATTTTAAATTGTATTCAGTTTATTTACGTATAAAAATATGTGCAAACAATAATTTACACTCTCAATATATTTATAAAGATTTTTCCAATTTTATATGTTCACAAACGATCTCTCAATCCATGAATAATAACTATGACGCCGATCGTTATATCGCAGACAAATCCATTTCAAATCGTTTTTTTCCAGTTATGTATAACAAACAACCCTTTGAATGATTGATTACATTTAAATGCCTTTTCCCATTTTCAAACTGAACAATTTTCTAGAAGGAAAATGTTTCATAGATCTGGCAATGAGGTACTTTTATGAAATATTCATTTATCCTCTTCGGAAGCTCAGGGCAATTTTGAAAATGCTGTAATATTCAAATAGTTATTAGTGAAAGCGGATTATTTCTCTCCGCGCCTTTCAGAGAGATTTTGTAGAAGAAATGAAAAAGAGATATTTTATTTATGAACTGCAACTGCAGAATTCTTCAAATTGAATACCGAGAAAATACGGTGGAGCGATCTTGTAGAATTAGCGATTGACATTGTATACTGGGAGTAGAATATATTTGAATGATAAATAATCATGTTACATATAATTACAATTTGAGAGCCAACAAAATAATTTAGATTTTAATTAGGTATAAATTATCAGGTATAAAAAATTTCTAATCTAATTTCGATATATAAGATCTATTTCTTCTTCAGAAAAATCACTTAAAATTATTAATTATAATAAAAATAAAATTTAGTTTTTTAAAATATAAAATTATACAGATGTGATACAAGTATGTTATTAATATTTTAAATATTAAAACTAGTTGTAAGTGGCATTTAGCCTTAAGGCAAGTTGCATAAACTTCCCAAAATGTGTAAGATTTGTCAATAGAATTTTCTCAAACAAATTTAAATTGACTATAAATATATCAATTATATTGCCCAGACACGTGCTTGTATTCAGTAAAATTGTAGTTTATTATTTTAAATTTTAATGAATTGATAATGTTTGTCTCATTACAACACAAAAGCAATTTTGACTATAATATTTTTTCAAACTTTGATGAATTTTTAATATTAAACTATTAGTTGGGCCGTAAAATTTTAGTATGTTTTATAAGATGATATCTATTGTCAAAAAAAATTAATAAAAATCGTCGACAATTTTTTAAAACATTTTATTACAAGAAAACGGCTTGGCTGATCAAAAAATCGCTTCACACACACCTACACACATACGCACACACACACATACTTTTCCCAAATTTGGTCATATTCGATTCACAATGGCTTGAAACGTCGATAAAACATAAAATTAGCGAATCGGATTTTTTGATGAAAACATAATCTCTCCCCACGGAAAGTTAATAGATTCAAAATTTTATTTGATTGACCATGAATCTTATCATCTTGGAAAGCTTAATCAAAATTGTTTATAAAAATCAATGATTAATTACAACAAAAAAAGTTCAACAGATTATATCAAGAACTTGTAGACAAGAGTCCTAGTATAAATTTTAAATAGCATTTGATTGTTCAAAACCGCATCGTTTGATTGTGGCCTTTTAAAATTTTGGAATGAGTTCAACCGTTTTCAAGAAAACGTTGATGAAATGTCTAAAATCGTCTTTCACGCGCATTAGTTTTTCTTATTTTGTTCTCTAAAGATTCAGAATTATTAAAAACGTCAAAAAGCATAAAATTGTAAGTATCATGGCCTAACAAAAATGTAAACTTATCCTAAGGAAAATTAAAAATATGCAAATTGTTATAATGGATGAAGTTGAATAAGAAAGTATTGAAATGAATTCAAAATATTCATTTCATTGGTCTTTACTACGATTAATATTCAATTATCTCGTTTTTGCATTGCACAAACTAATAATATTTTATTACTTAGAAATTTCGTTAAAAATTCTATAATCAAAATTTACTTTTATACTCATTATATTTTGCAAAATCGAGTGATAATTTCAGAATTTCAGAAAGTTTCTTCATTTTTAAGAGATTGTAGTTAAAATTATTATTATAAGAACATATTTAATATTTTAAAGATTAAACATTACAAGATACTTTTTATATGGCATAAAATATTCATTACGACATTCAAAATTGATAAAAACAAACACAAATAATATCCTTTTCGCTCAAACAACCGACATACAAAGAAAGATCAAAGCAGCAAAAAAATTATCGCGACCTCATTTCTTTGATAAAAACTGTAGGGATTCATTTAGTTTGCAACGAATGTTTTTTTGCTGCTCGTTATAACGGACTTTGTAAAGATTATGAATACTTAGGTAAATATTAAAAGCTGAAAACGGTCTTGACTCTGTTAATCTGTGAGTTCACTGTGTGGGCGGTTGGGGTACATCGTATTTTCTAATGGTTTAACGTTTTAGAGAAACTACAGCTAAAAATAGTTGAAAGGTCATAATTAAATTTAATGAATGGTAGTTGAAAGAAAATTAATGTGAACTAAGAAGAGAGCACTTAGATAGTCAATTTATATACAACTATTTCAGTAAAATATGATGCTTTTTATATACATATAGCTAAAATTAAAAGCAGAGTAGGGCGGAAAAATGGTCCAATTTGACTTTCAGCAATAATATTGTCTAAACTAAATGAGGAATATCACAACACATAACACGTGTCAAACAACCAACTTTCGAACTTTATTCAGTGAATTCCTAATTTTAGAAATATAATTTTTTACTATTTTTCTAAAATTTGTTATTTGTTTATTTGTCTGAGACAACCAGAGGCTAGCAGATCCAATGTCTTATTTTTATTTTTAGAAGAATTTTACGAAATTTAGCTACATGATTCACATTCGTATGTGAAATTCAAATTTCTTTAGTTTTTACAAAGATCACAATATATTTAATTTTGATCTGGTATATTGTCAGAAATATTTATTAGCAGAGTTAGAATAACTAATAATTTAATTTATTTTTTGCTAAATTTCTCTTTTCAACCTTTTTTACTCTTTTATGTAGTCTTTTCTTATTGCTTATACCTTCGCATTGTAAAGATTTAGTTAGTTTTTTTTACTCCACCTACATGTGAGCTTTTATGAAAGTTCAATAAAAAAAACTGTTTATTCTAACTTAAATATAACAACACGTCTCCTAAAACAATTAAATAACATGCATTTAAAAATTATATTTAGGTGTTGTAAACAAAGAAAGAGTGCAGAAAACCAAAATGATTAACAACGAAAAAAAAAACTTTATTTATAAATATAAATCCTGCAAATTAAGATAATTGTTATACATCTGTTTTACTTTACTTTAAACTAGTATCGTTAAAAGTTTTAAACTTCACTTGTTTTTGATATAATGGTGGTGACCTTTTTACTCGCAAACCTTTAAACACCGCTCTACCCTATAAAATAGCAGCCCAATTTATTTTACGGTTGTAAAAATTATTATTTTCATCTATCATAAAATTACTATTATGTGATATTTATGATATACTCTTTTAACAATTCAATATTGATGTATTTTCTCATGGTAAAAACAACAACATCATTTTCTCATGGCAACAACAACAAGTCAGAAATGAATTCGCATAGTCAAAATTTGTCGTCGAATATTAGTAACAAACTATTAGTTTCTATCAATTATGAACCGCTGTTATACCCACATATTAATACAGTTTAAATTAAATTTGAACATTGTATACCAATATTTTCTAGAAAATAACCTAATTTTATGTATTGTTGATGCATTTAGAATAACTGGTAATTAAAATGAATATAAATTTGGGCTATTTGATTACAACTCTCTAATTATGTTAATAGCAGAAAAAACATTAACATTTACTATATATGAGAATACTCCAAAATATTAACATGCATTATTTTCAAGAGAAAATGTTGGGTTTCTCAGGAAAACGAACCAAAATGTTCATGGTTTCAAGTTGTGTGAGTAACCTTTGATTGTCTTTTTTTTGAGTGTCTTTTATTATTTGCTGATGCACTGTCCGAAAATTATATTTTTAGTGTTTTAAAAAAAAAATTATCACCTGGTCCTTTTGCCCCACAAGCGGCGTGAAATGGGACGGTCAGAAAACAAACAGGTCCTATTTTTATTTTTAATTTTCAAAGAATTTCACAAAATAATAGCTACATTATTCAACGAGTGCAAAACATGTCTACATATTTATACAGATTAATACTGTAGATAACCTTCATCTGGTATTTGGTCAGGAATATTCATCAACAGAGTTGAAATGACTATTTATTTACTATTTTTTATTGTTTACATCTTAGCCAGGGTAAAGGTGTAAGGTTCAGTCGGTCCTTTTCACCACACCCAACTAAACAATTAATGCACACAACCGAAAAAAACTAGCAATGGAAGAAAATACTTTTGTTATGAATTGTCAAACATTGCAATTTATTTTCCGATAGTCACTTCTTAAGAATCAAAATGATGGCTAGTTATACATCTTTTTCCCTCTAATTACAAATATTGTTGCTAAAAAACTCTTAAGTGCGCTTGTTTTTGAGATATCGCTGGTGGAACATTTTACCCGCGAAAATTTAAAACCCTGCCTTACCCTAGTATAGGTATATCTTATTTTTCAACTTACTAATGCATTCAAAGATTCCGTCCTTGTTCGGCGTGGGCGTCAACTCGAACCTGCAGGCGCATCGACCGTCGCGACACTCCGTTTGCGGCGTCGAAAACTCGCATTGCTCGTTGAAAAAACATGACTCGTTGACCGACGCCTCTGAAAAATAATTATTAAAGATTTAAATATGAAAATTATTCAATATAAATTTACATAACCATCAATTTTACACCCTATATCGGTAACAGTACTTACTTCATTCATTCACAGACCGCAATTTCACCGTACAAATAGACAACACATCCTCGACGGTTAAACAAGTGACGACGGGAGTACCGCAAGGGTCAATTATAGGGCCGTCACTGTTTAACGTCTACATTTATGGCATGACCACAAAAATACAGAAACACATAGATACACTAACAGACTATACAAACAAGTGGCAAATCAATATCGATCCACAGAAGACTGAGGCTATCTTGTTTACAAAGATCCCTAAGTCCACTACACTGACTGACTTGGGCAAATTAGAAGTAATGAGCCACGAAGTTTATTGGTCCGAGGATGTCAAATACCTCATAAGAAGGCATTTTTTTCAGAATGTTAATAATTGACCTAAATAAACAGATTTGTAGGTAAAAAAATTAAAATAGAGTAACAGTATTTGCTAATATAATATATTGCTTTGTTCAAGACACTTCTAAAATTTAGTTTTGATCTGATCCACTAAAAGTATAGTAATTTTTAAATAGTTTTTAAATAGTTTTTTTTGTATTTTTTGATAAAAATGAATATTGAAAACTGTACACAAAAATTATCAATACCGTTTAATTTATTAATCTTAATATAGACTATATTGTATTCATAATACGGAAAACTAAACTATGTAAATAATAATAATGAGACAAAATTATATATGAAGATCAAAAATCAAGCTCCTAAGTCTAAAAACGTGTGTTTTGCATTATTTTAACCTTTAAAATCGTTAAAAGATGAAGGAGTTATTAATAAATTTCTCAGTTCTCTTAATACTAAAGTGTTTTAATAGCTACATCTCAAGGCATTTTATGATAGTTAAATTGACTTTTGAATAAAGTTTGGCCACATAAATGGCATTAAGAAATTTCTGTAACAAAAAATGTCTTTATCCCTTTAACTGAAACTCGGGTGGTTATAAAACTTATAATCTTTAAGATGCTTGTAGAAATTAAATAACATATAACGTTTGAAAATCGATTTAATCCTCAATCCTCAGAACTATTTTGTGAAATGCGATATCTGTAAGGTATTATATTCCCAAACTCTTAACCATACACATTGGAAACTAAAATAAAAGTGAGAAGAAATCAATAATACCTTAATTTTTTTACTAAGTCAGTGAAATTATAAAAATGTTTAAACTGAAATTTATTACACAAAAGGATGTTATATTCAATACTTGTAATAGTTGTTTGTTATAAAGAGTTAGTCTAAATAAAGCAAATTAGTTTTAATCTAATGTAAAACTACTAAATATTTAACATCTTTTTATGATTTATTATGCATGTATTTACGCTATTGATTTGTTTACCATAATTAACCAATTCGTTTATTTTTGAAGTAAAACTTCTTTAGGTGCGACTAGGGTGTAAATCCGTACAAATGCAACGGAAATGTGTTACGCTCGAACTGTATTCGCTCTCGATGAAAGCATTTCTATACGGATCAATAGTGATTAGTCGTCGTGTATGTGAATAGAGATCTGTCATTGTATGCGTACCGATATCAACAAGGAAATTGGATTAGATAAATAAACATTTTAAAGTTACATCGTAGTACAAATCTTGATTTATTGAAAAATTCCTGAATCAGAAGAATATTTTACCCTGTTCATTAAAAATAATAAAACAAATTAAACATTGATTGGAAATTATTCCTATATTATTTGTAGTTTCTATAAATATTTGAAGTTATTAAAATGGAAAATATTTTTTAGGCAAGACAGATATTACAGCTGTTCAAAGAATGAGATTATATCGCCAGCGAGAAAGTAAAAAAAAATACAAGAATTAATAGATGTATGTTAATTCTAATTAAATGAAGTTCTTCAAACACAATTGCGTGATGAGCGAAGTTGCAAAAACAATATTTGTTTAGGCGTTGTTTAACATAATACACTGTGTGAACGAATATTATAGAATTTATTAATCAGAAATTACTTCATTTTTTTAATGAAGGTTCATTTCTAAATGCTAATCACAATGACAAACCGATCATGTCATATTTTTTTTTTTTTTTTATTATTTTATTGGCTTTATAAACTGGTACATTAGCCATATACTAAATTACATAATATCTACGCTATCTCTTACATATATATCATTGTTTTATGTATATTGCATTTATAATTTTATATTATTACATTTGATGTAAATATAAAGAGCTCCATATAATCTTGTATCTGTCATCACTGTTATAAAATTAATTGGAAGGGAGATTTTTTGTTTAATTATTTCCTCCCATAGTTTTTGTCTGCCCTTTTCCCAACGTTTACACTCCATGATGATGTGCTCTGCATCCGCCCTAGTCGCTTCGCCCAAGCAGTAGCAACTAGGATCGATATCGATCCCAATTCTGCTTAGGCAGAACGGAGCGTAAGAATGATTTAGTCTTAATCTACACAATGTTGTGTAAAACGGCCGACACTCCTTAAATCCGTCATACCATGGTTTGACTGGAATTTTTCCTTGTATCATACCATAAAATTTACCTTTAATTCTAATAGATAACTGAAAATCCAATTGCCAAATGTTCCGTATGTTTGCTCTGTTAAATCTTTTTATGTCTCTATAAGATATTCCATCCGCAGCAACAGTCCCTGTATTTATTGCATCTTTGGCGCCGTTATCCGCCGCTTCGTTGCCAGCTATCCCAATATGACTTCTTACCCATACAATGCGTAACTCCCAATTTTTTGATAATATCGCATGTATGTCATTTAGAGTATCTAAAGTCATATTTGAAGTATGACTTTAATTACATTATTGTTTATAAATATTATACATATTTTTAATGCTATTATAAATATATAATTTATCGTTATATAAATGTGTATAATCGTTGAGACTAATAAATGTGTGCATCACGAATATTACCACATTACTAATAAACATTATTCAAAATTGTTATATTATGTATTTATTTTCACTTAAATGCCATGTTGTAAAATAATAAGTTTTACTTCAATCCCGCGCAAACTTTTTTATATTATGCATATATAAGAACTGCAAATTAATTTAAAATTAATTAAATGCATTAATAATTTATTAATAAGAAAAGGATATATGTGATATAAATCAGTTAAAGTGATTGAAATGTAAATGAAAGTATCCACCTATACTATACCATAATGTATATCATCGGCTAAAACATATTTATTTCTGTTTTATGCACAATTTATCAAAATCATTGTAAAGAGAAATAAATTAGTACAAATTTGAAAATCATGTAGCTAACAATTATAAATATAATATATATATATATATATATATATATATAAATATATATATATATATACATATATATGTATTAAAATAAAAAATAGTATTGAGTAATTTTTTTATTATTCCTGCGCACTCACTAAGCTTTGAATTGCGTGCAGGCAAAAAATAATATGTCGCAGATATGAAATTATAAAGTTTTCATTTATTATCTAGATTTTTTGCTCACTAATCGTTTTCAACGCTTGATCGACACCATATTATTAGATATAGTGCATGCAAAAAATAATTCAATATCACCACAATATCGGCGCAATGTTCCGGCTACAAGTTGTTTGGCGCAATGTATGATTAAAAATCATTATAAAGTTTGAAAATATAGTATGCTGAATCCTTACATTAACTTCTTTACATTAAAAAAAATGATTAAAATTATTTGATTTGTTCATATCAGTTCTCCATTTGGCAAATTACACAATTTCTTCGATACCTAAAATTAATTACTCGAAACAATTAAATAATTTAATGCCAAACGTTTAGTCGGACTTCTTGAATTTTAATTTATACTTAAACATAAAAAAATTCAGTTTGATATTTTAATTAGTAATTGTAATAACACACTTAAAGTATCGAATGAAAATTTATAATTACATATTTTTAAAAATCTTTTCATTCCTTGAATCATTACTCGTATTGGTGTGAATCAGTTCATAATATAAAGTTTTGTTTTATTTGGTAAAATCATTTAATATAGCTTAAGGCTTTTAGTAAAATGTTTTGATATCGCAAATAATATAATTTAAAAACAAATTGATATAAAATAAATATGTAAAAATATAAATATTGATATTGCTATATTGGTATTTGAGCTACTTCTACAAATACTAAATGCTCATGTTATTTTTTTGTCATTAAAAAATATACTATTTACATATAATAAACCTTAAACAACTTCAAAATGAGCTATATCATAACTACTATTTTTAATTGCAATTTTTTCTTTTCCAACACACCAAACCGTTATCTTATTAGAATCGGTTATCTTTATTGTCCTTACATGATTTGAAATTATGTCCTCGTGTAAAAGATATACAAATGCATTTGACATTTTTAACTTAATTATTGATATTTTATGATATGTATTTTTTTTTCAAAAATTAATTATAAAAGAATTGTATATCGTAATATGGAATATCTTCATTTCACTAATACTAAGACTATAAGTAATAAACGCAATACTCATTCGGTCTACTAACTATCGCCCTCACACCATCGAGTCAGTTGCGCGAACGCTTCACGTGTAGCTGGGATGTTCTGTTTTGTTGTTGTGAAGAAAGTTTTAAGAGTAAGAAATAAATTAGTATTACCAATTACACTGTTATATTGATGTACATAAGTGTTTTACTATTTAGTATATCAGTATTATGTTTACTTAACTATTTGTTACTTTGAAAACTAACTAACTAACTAACTAAAAACTAAGTAACTATTGTTACTTGAAAAAATATTTAGAAAAGTTTGAACTAGTATAAAAATCCAAATATGGACTATACAAATATCCAAATATGCAATATATATACCAGAGATACGAAGAAAAGTATCTAGCAGAGAAAGAAAAGCAGTCATAACATAGCATCTTCTCACTACAAAAATGATTTAGAAAATAAAAATATGAAGAAACAAAAAAAAGAAAGTGAATTAGTCAAGACAAAGGATAAGATGAAAACTGCGAAGAGAAACAAACAAATAAAGAAAAATAATGATGATAGTGAACAAGAAAACTCTGAGTTGATGGACCAAGATATTAATGTCCATTTTTGTTATTGTTATGTTGTTATTGTGTTGATTTATGCTTATATTCCATTTATGGGTACCTATTCCATATTTGGTTACACATTTGTAAATTTGTTTTTGTGTTAGATTTCATATTTTAATATTATTAATATTGATATATTATGATATGTATTTTTTTCAAAAAATTAATTATAAAAGAATTGTATTGTATTGTAAATTTGAGATAAATCTCTTGCTTATGTGATAAGTATTGATTGAAATTAAAATGATGCATAAAAACATAAGCACAATTACAATTTGTAAGCAACTATAACATATTTATTATTAATTTTAATCTTGAAAATGAACTGCCATTACCAAAAGTATTAATGGCAATTTTCTTTTAGATGTACAAAATTATTGTTTAATGAGATACAGAACAAAAATTATTAAAATAAAACAACAGATCAAAATCGAATCATGCAATTGGTCCTTAATCATGAATTTACTTACATTAGAAAATACTTTGTGTGAGTCAATTTTGAACCTATCATCGACTTTTTCTCAAATACATCTGGAATGATTTCGATAAATTAAAGGCCTTTGGATGTAACTCGAGAAAAACTAAACTTCATAATTTTTGTGCTACGAACGGCCGAGCCAATATTTTTACAATTATAAGAAAATGTCTAAGCGTCCACGATTCATTCTAAAATTTTAATTCGATGTCAAAAAACAACAACACCAATGATATTGAGGTCTACTTACAATCAGCTACACGACCCCTATCCAAGCTAATGATGAACAACCTAGAACATCAACATTTTCTGCCTACTATGTAATAAATGTAAGGGCCAGCGTTAAAAGAAAGGGCAGACAGAGTTAAAAACCGATATATTTGATGTAATTGATTTGAATTTGGTAAATATTGTAAAAGGTAGGTAAGACCAGGGCAAGAATATTCACCAAGACAACAGGACTTTGGACAAGCGATATCGAGGAAGGTAGGACATCCACATGATGGCTGACAATTGTTGAAGCCTACTACCATATTCATTAATTTTTAACTACTAGTTTTGTGCATCGTGTGCGTAATTTCAATGAATTCACAAGTTACTAACTATTATAAACAATCTGGGTCATAAGTCTGTACATCAGTATACAGCTGTTGAATTTTCATTTGGCTATTTTGTCTGTTTTGATTTTATGACTAATACAGCATTTTGAAGGATAATATTTCAGTAAGTTTGTAGACAAATACTCAATTTATCATTAAATTTATTATTCTCCCAGATAACTAATAAATTAATAAAATTATTGCTGATCAAAAAAGTGGCACAACCGTACCCAGTCTCCTCTACTTTGTACAGTTGGCGCATTTCTATCTGACATTGGGACAGTTGTTGCTCCTACTACAAATAAAATGTATAGAATTCGGACTATATGTGTCTCACCTCTGCCGCACTTGTCGATGTGGTTGGTGACCGGCAGCGAGGGCACGCACTGGCAGCTGCGTTTGTTGGGGTCGCACTCGCTGCCAGGGAAGCCGCACTCGAGCGTCGACTGGCATCGATCGCCGAACTTGGCCACGCCGCGAGACGCATAGTCTGCAATGAGAAATTAGCATATGAGCATTGATAAACATCTAGATATAAAATATTATACATATTATACATATGTATCAGTTATTAATCTGGTTAGTTAACATTTTATATAAAAACTATAATTAATCACTTAATCATATTTTTTCAAGTCATCACCGGGACTGCAGTTTTCGTTATGCTAATCTGGGACGGAGGGAGAGGTCTTTAAAATAAAAAATGCTTGTTTGAGAAAGCAATAAATAAATAGTTTGTTTTACACCTGAGCATCCATTTCTTTTATTCACAATTGCGGATTTTTAATAAGAACGTTTTATCATTCGATTATTGTTCGGACGTATTTTCATTTCATTATATCAGCCTCGAAGGCGGCAATCTTCATGGCATTGAGCTTTTACACCCGGTTTGTTGTTACCCCTATAGAAGGGTTAGCGGATTTGGTTCGGTTAATAAATACATCTTCTTCAATTAGAACTTAGTGACAAATTATTAGTGTTATAAGCAGGGCCGGATTTAGAAATTTGGCGCCCTGGGGCAATGACAAATATGCCGCCCCATCCATGAAATTTTACTTAAATTGTCTTTATATATTGTTCCCGTACCAAAAATAAAAAATAAAAAAATTTTTTTTTTTTTTGAAAATTTTGAGTTTTTTTATATTTTGAAATTTTGAACTTATATTAAAGCAATTGCGCTGCTTCAGCAGCGTAGAGACAAAATATAGATGCACGTAGGCGTCGCGTCGCAGTGTAACAGAACCCATAGAAATGTAAACAAAATTCATACTTTATTATTAAAATATCTATAAAATATCTGATAATTTGATGTGCATATGTCTAATGATCACTTTTGACCGCCAAATGTTTCTTTTTCAATTTTTTTTTATTGGATCTCCGAAACCCATAGACCTGCTTCCCACAAATTTAAACAGTTCTTCATTTTCTGATATTGGATGCTCCGTTTCTCTAAAACTGAATCACCGTTTTTGGCATTTTAGCCTAATACAGGTTACCAAAATAATTAAGAAGTTTGTAACAATCTCAGAAACTTAAATCTTCGATTAAAAAAACTGATTAGTTTCTGGCACAGGCATGTCCAGCCGTTTCGAAAAATTGTAATTGAGGTTTGATATTTCCTCTCTGAAACAGCTACGCAGTGCGATTGCTTTGAAAAAAGTTCATAATTTTCATTTTTTTCATTTTTCCAAAAATTTTAAAGCTCTTTATAAAATGTAATTTTCAGTACGAGAAGTTCCAGTAATTTGCCTTAAGGAACAACGCCACTAGTCACTATTAATTTTTTTTTTTGGCGCGGTCAAAAAGCTTGTAAGTGCACAAATTTGTCGTCTTAAGAGGGCTCGAGATCTGAAGAACATATTTTTCTTAAACTCTCAGCTCATATACGACACTTTATTTTAGCCAAATTGCCAAATTGCCAAATTATTAACTATTATTTGATAATTTACGTTCGGAGAGGGAGACAAGCAAAATAATAAATTTTAATAATCGGTTATTTGGACCCAAATTTCGCATTGCAATCGTATTATGTTTTGTTAATTATAGTTCTTGAAATAAAAAATGCGGCGAGCATAGCTCATTGGTAGCGTGTTCGATACACACGATCAATGACTTAGAATTTATCATAAAAAATATGTGTAGTTAATTTGAAATCAAATAAAATTGTACATATTTGTTAAATAGGAGAAAATTAGGAATAACAGAATTCGAATAGTTGAATTGAATTAGGAGTAAGAAGAGAAGTATTGGAGCTTGAAAGAAGAATGAAGAATTGAAGAAAATAAGAAGAAAAATTAAGAAGAATATAGAATAGGGTACATAAATAGATTGAAATTGATATAAAAATTAGAATGCAAATAAATAAAAATGTTGTAGGTGGCTAAATGCTCAGAGTAAGCGAGGCCAAATAAAAAAAAAATGTTATTAAAAAAAATAGTTAATTACATTGTATAGCATTTTTTTCTCACTATCCAAATTTTGCCGCCCCTGAAAATCTGCCGCCCTGGGCAGTAGCCCCGACTGCCCCTACTGTAAATCCAGCACTGGTTATAAGAACTTGCAGCAAATACATAAATTATACCAACGACTCAGTGTTTCATACAGTCCACAGCTATATAAGTTATATTATAACCTAACAATCTGATTTAATCGTAAGAAAGACTTAATACACACATATAATTATATGCGATACCATTTTATTTATGATATTATATCATATATTATAGGTTTTGATCTATAGATTTTTTTTGCTTATGGCCTTGTATAAAATTCTTTTTAATTTTCTTCATAACTGATATGGAAAAAAATTGCATTTGCTTGTTTGTTTTCATAATTTTTATTTTGATAATTTGCTTAATAATTTGAACTATCCGGACCTTTGACAAATGATGTAAATCCGGAACAAATATTGCTTTTTGAAAACCGCAATCATACTGTACCATCTGTGGCTGGCTTAATGCAGGTCGATTTAATGGTCACATGCACATCTGATTTTCGGATTCTAGAGATCAAAATAAGATACTTTGCTGAAGAATCCATACTTCTAAAATAAATTCTAATATCCCGTGCATTCATCCAAAGTAACTGATAAACATCGAATGGCTTTTAAATTTTGGGTGCGTCATTTTTGATGGGTAATATAAAATATATTCATTAGAAAATATTGATTATAACTTTATTGTCGACTAATTTTAAATTTTATATATCGTATTTCGTTTCCAATTTATCAATCATTGATAATGTGTAATCATCTTTGTGATAGCTATATTGTATGAATTGTTATTTTAATGAATGTGAAAAAATCACACCTGAGGTTAGTTGAAACAAAACCTTGGGGCTAGTTGTCCCATACAAAAATTATATACATGTACAAATGAAGAAAATTGGATGTAATAAAGAGTGTGTATGATGTCGGCACATGTAAAATGTGTTACAAGAGACACTATATCTTTTATTTATGTTTTGATTTATGTAAATTGCAGATTATGTTGATGTATAATAAAATGTATATCATAAGAGACATTATTATTTTATCCGTATTACTTAATTAGAAAAGAATTACTTAAAGACGAGTTAATGTTTTAAAAAATATGTTAAGAATGAATTATCAGAGGTATTATTGCCGTTTTTTTTGTCGTTACTACATGATTTGGTAGACGTTATAACTAGCCCAACCACAGGCTAAGTTTTAAACTCCGCACTGTTCATAGAAAAATGATTTATTGTGATAAAATGAACAACAGTTGTGGAATTATCTTTACCTAATTTAGTCAAAAAATATATAGCAACTAGCCATCTCATTTTATTTCGTAAATATAATCAGTGCATTTCAAGATGAATTTATTT